>NC_073644.1:20761363-21064393 GCF_029407905.1 Bubalus kerabau | reverse complement strand
AGTAGCAGCAGCAGCAACCCTGCCTGTGGGTTTCAATTGTGGTTTTATTTCCACCTCTTCATGTGGGTCGTCAACAGGGGTTTGCTCCTAAGGCTGCTCTGGAGGACTTGGCCTGCCCCAGTGAGGGCCGGGTGTGAAGGTGGAACAGTTGCTTGGTTTGCAGGGCCCTGACAGCACCAGGTACTCAGGGGGGTTGGCTTAGGGCAGCAGGAAATATGGTGCTCTGCAAGGGCATGGCAACCCATTCCAACATTCTTTCCTGGAGAATCCTCTGGACAGACAACCCTGGCAGGCACAGTTCACAGGATCATAAAGAGTTGGATACAACTGAAGTGACCCTGTATGCACAGGCCTGGGACTTTCTTTAGCCTCTGGCAGTTCTGCCCCAGTGGGGATCATGCATGGAGGTGACAGTGTTGCTTGGATCATGGGGACCCTGGCAATGCCAGCTACATAGGATTGCCTGTGACTATTGTCACAGGAGATGTGGTGCTATTAAGGATTTTTCTAGCCTGTCATAGTTCTGCTCCAGTGAGGATTGGGCATGAAAGTGGCTCAACTGCTTAGGTTGTGTGACCTTGGAGGTGCCAAGTGTGCAGGGACACTGACTGCCTCAGCTACAGAAGCTATGGCCTTATCAGAGCCTTTTTCTAGCCTCTGTCAACTGACAAGAAGAAGATCTCTTTGGCTGGTCCATCTCCATTGCTCTGCCTGTTCATGCACTTAAAGTGTTCCCCTGACTGGGCTCCTTCTCTGCTGCCTTGCCCATCAGACCCTTAAAGGGGCCCACTGACTGGAGTCCCACTCTTTTTCCACATGTCAGGTGCTTGAAGGACCAGCCTCTCTATTCTTCAGTTGCCAGTGCTGGCATGTGAGGAGAAAGAGGCTATGGTGATGCCTACACCTCCTACACATAACTCAGAAGTATCACCTTGCCTCTATGACTGCCTAGTTTTCCTCCACAGGCATTTCCCACCACAATCTCCTCTCTCACGTCCCCTTGGGCCATTTCCTCACAGTCAGCAGCAGACCTCACCCTGAGATTGCTCCACAGTTGCTACACTTCAGCTCCCAGCTGTTGTGCCTTCTAGGGGACTTAAATCACTGTTTGGGGTATGTATGACTATGAAAAGGACTGTCTGATTCTCATTCCATTTATCCTGTCACAGATCAGCTGCTTCACTCTCAGCCTCAAATGTTTCCCCTCTGTTCCAAACAATTGCCCCCATGTGATGAACAAACCCCTGCTTCAGTTCCCCCGCCCACCAAGGGCAGGCACAGTCCTACTAATTCTCTTCTTTTACCCCCTACTTCCTTCATCCTACCAAGTTCTGCATGGTTCTATATATTCTTTGCTTGTGGTCAGGAACTTCTGCCCACTCTCAGCTGGTATTCTGCAAGCACTTCTGTCTGAAAGTGTATTCCTGATGTATCTGTGGAGAGAGATGTATTCCACATCCACCTACTCCTCTGCCATCTCCCAAGTAGGTATTGTGTGAGTGAGTGAAAGTCACTCAGTTATGTCTGACTCTTTGTGACCCCATGGACTGTATAGTCCATGGAATTCTCCAGGCCAGAATACTGGAGTGGGTAGCCTTTCCCTTCTCCAGGGGATGTTCCCAACCTAGGGATAGAACCCAGGTCTCCCACACTGCATGCGGATTGTTTACCAGCTGAGCCACAAGGGAAGCCCGAGAATACTGGAGTGGGTAGCCTATCCCTTCTCCAGCAGATCTTCCCAATCCAGGAATTGAACCAGGATCTCCTGCATTGCAGGTGGATTCTTTACCAACTGAGCTATGAGGGAAGCAGGTAGGTATTAATTTTTCACTAAATATTTGATCTAATCTGTCTGTGAAGCAATCTGGTTTGTGATTTTTCTTTGATGGAAGAATTTTAATCATAGTTTCAGTTTCAGTGCTCATATTTTCTTACTTGTTCATTTCTTTTAGGTTATCCATTTTATTGGCTTATAGTTGCTTGTAGTAGTCTAATGATCCTTTGTGTGTCTGTGATGTCATAACTTTTCCTTTTTCATTTTCAATTTTATTGATTTCAGTCCTCTCTCTTTTTTCTTGATAAGTCTGACTAAATATTTTTTAATTTTGTTAATCTTCTCAAAGAACCAGCATTTAGTCTAATTGATCTCTGCTATTGTTTGTTCCTATTTCATTTATTTTTGTTCTGATCTTTGTGATTTCTTTCTTTCTACTAACTTTAGGTTTTGTTTGTTCTTTCTCTAGTTGTTTTAGGTGTAAGGTTAGGTTGTCTATTTGAGATTTTTCTTGTTTCTTGAGGTAAGATTACATTACTATAAACTTCCTTCTTATAATTGCTTTTGTTGCATCCCATATGTTTTGATCACTGTGTTTGCATTATCATTTGTGTCTATGTATGTTTTGAGTTCTCTATTTAGCCATTGATTATTTAGCATCATAATGTTTAGCCTCTATGTGTTTTTTTTAGAAAGTTTTTTTTTTTTTTTCTTCCTGTAATTGATTTCTAATTTCATAATGTTGTGGTCAGAAAAGATGCTTGGTATGATTTCAATTTTTTTTTTTAAATTTTACTGAGACTTGATTTGTGACACAAAATGTGATCTTATTGAAAATTTTGTGTGCACTTGAGAAGGAAGTTTATTCTGCTGCTTTTGAATGAAATATCCTGTAAATATCAATTAAGTCTCTCTGTATAATGTGTCATTTAAAGCTTTTCTTTCCTTGCTAATCCCCTGTCTGGATAATCTGTCTAATGGTGTAAGTTACAGTACTCCACTATCATCGTGTTATTGTTGAAATCCCCTTTTGTGGCTGTTTGCATTTGCTTTACATATTGAGGTGCTCCTATGTTGGATGCATATATATTTACAGTTGTTATGTATTTTTCTTGAATTGAGCCCTTTATCAATGTAGTAACTTCCCTTGTCTCTTTATTTTAAACTCTATTTTAATATAAAGCCTTTTGTTGAAAAGTAATTTTGCCTGATATGAGTATTGCTATCCTAGCTTTGATTTGATATCTATATACATAGAATATCTTTCTCCATCCCCTCACTTTCAGTCTGTATGTGTCCCTATTGCTGAAATGGGTTTCTTTAAGACAGGATTTATATGGGCCTTCTTTTTGTATACATTTAACCAGTCTGTGTCTTTGGTTGGAGCATTTATTCTATTTACATTTAAGGTAATTATCCATATGTATGTTCCTATTACTATTTTCTTTATTGTTTTGGATTTGGTTTTGTAGGTATGTTTTCTTCCTTTCCTTTTTGCTGTCTTCTCTTGTGTTTCCTGCATAGAGAAGTTGCATTAGCATTTGTTGTAAAGCTGGTTTGGTGGTGCTGAATTCTTACCTTTTATTTTTGCTTATCTATAAAGCTTTTGATTGGGGCTTTTCTCCTGCCCCAATCTTTTCTTCCCAGGTAAAGAACCTTCCTGCAATGCAGGAGACCCAGGTTCAGTTGCTGGGTTGGGAAGATCCCCTTGAGAAGGAAATGGCTACTGACTCTGATATTGTTGCCTGGAGAATTCCATGGACAGAGGAATCTGGTGGGCTATAGTCTATGGGGTCTCAAAGACCTGGGCACAACTGAGCAACTTTCACACACATACACATAGCTTTTGATTACTCTGTCAAATGTAAATGAGAGCCTTGGATAGAGAATTCTTAGTTATTGAATTTTTTTTTTCTTTCATTGCTTTAAATATATCATTCCACTCCCTTCTGGCCTGCAGAGTCTCTGCTAAAAAATAAGCTGATAACCTTATGGGAATTGCTTTGTATATTATTTGTTGCTTTTCTCTTGTTGGTTTTAATTTTTTTGTATTTAATTTTTTAATGTGATTAATATTTGTCTTAGCATGTTTCTCCTTGAGTTTATCTTGAATGGGACTCTCTGTGTTTCCTGGACTTGGGTGATTATTTCTGTATTAGGGAAGTTTTCAACTATAATCTCTTCAGATATTTTCTCAGGCCATTTCTCATTTTCTTTTTCTGGACCCCTATAATTTCAATGTTGGTACATTTAATGTTGTCCCATAAGTCTCTGAAATGGTCCTCTTTTCTTTCCATTCTTTTTTCTTTATTCTGTTCTGCAGCAGAGGCTTCTACCATTCTGTCTTGTAGGTCACATATCCATTCTTCTACCTCAGTTATTCTACTACCAATTTATTCTAGTGTATTTTTCATTTCTTTTACTGTGTTTTCCATCTTTGTTTGCTGTTTAGTTCTTCACGGATTTTGTTAGACTTTTTTTTTTTTTGAGATAAGGTTTGAGGTTCTTTTTTTATATAGATCATCATTCTTGATCTATGCCTCCATTCTCTTTCCAAGATCTTAGATATTTACTAACATTACTCAGATTTCTGTTTAAAGTAAATTGACTATGTCCTCTTCATTTTGTTGTTCTTGTAGGTTTTTAACTTGCTCCTTCATCTGGAAGATCGTCTCATTTTTTTTTTTTTTCAGACTTACTGTGTTTATGGACTTCTTTATGCAGGCTGCAGGGTCATAGTTTCTATTGCTTCTGGTGTCTTCCCCCAGTAGGTGAGTTTGGCCCAGAGACTTGTGCCATCACCTCCCTGGTAGGGGGTTTGATTGGTGTTGTGGCAACCAGAACTTGTCTTGGATACTGACTGGGGCTTCCTCTTTGCTTTGTGGTTCTCACTGCCCTGCAGGGGCAGGATCTGCTCCCTACTTGTTAGAACATAGTCCCCCTAGATCTGTTTCTTAGCTTATTTTCTGATTTGTGATGTGAGGTAGGTGGTACTAGAGCACTCCCACTGGGAAAGAAGTCCCTGAGTAGTCCTCCTCTGGAGCTGTTTGCTATGGATGTGCTCTGTTTTGCCCATCTTTACCCAGGCTCACAAAATACACTATAGTTGGCACTGCTCTGAGTCCTGACTTAGCTATGGGTATGCAGGCAAGTGGCCCTGGTGACTTTCAGGAGTTGTCTTCACCAGGCTACTGGCATGGATCCACTAAGGTCAGGTCCCAAGAATAATTCTCCTGGACCCGCTTTGGGAGCTATGGAGAAAGTTCAGACTGTCGCCTGGCCCAATCCTCACATATATGTGTCCACAAAGTCCACAGCTGCTAGGGTAGTGATTCCCAAACTTTTTGCACCAGGGACCAGTTTCATGGAAGACAATTTTTCCAAAGACTGGGAGGTTGCGATAGAATTTTCAGGTGGTGCTAGTGTTAAAGAACCCACCTGCCAATGCAGGAGACATAAGAGACACAGGTTCAATCCCTGAGTCAGAAGATCTCCTGGAGATGGAAATATACAATCCACTCCAGTATTCTTACCTGGAGAATCCCATGAGTAGAGGAGCCTGGCTATGCATGGGGTTGCAAAGAGTCGGACACAACTGAAGCAACTGACAATGGGAGGATGGGGGATGATTTTAGGATGATTCAAGAATGGTAAGGTCTGTGCTCCTATGATAATCTAATGTTGCTGCTGATCTGACAGAAGGTGGCGCTCAGGTGGTAATGTGAGCATTAGGGAGCGGCTATAAACACAGTAATACAAATGAAACTTCTCTCACTTGCCTGCCTCTCACTTCCTGTGGTGTGATCTAGTTTCTAACAGGCCATGGACTGATTCTGATCTGCGGCCTGGGGGTTGGGGACCCCTGTGCTAAAGAGAGGACACAAATTCCCAATGTCAGGGGTGAACTGCTCTATCATTGCAGATACTTCAGTCATCAAAAATATAATAAAGGATAACTATAAAATATTTTATACACATACACTTTAAAACAAATAGATCTTTACCTTGAAAACACAAACTACCACAATTCATTCAATATGAAATAGATCATTCGATTAGTCCTACTAATCAAATTGATCTCAAAACTTTGCAGCTCCCCAAGGAGTAATCTCCTGACCTACATGATTTCTTTGGAGAATTATACCAAATGATTAAGGAGGAAATGATATGAACATTTTACTAGGTAGAGACATCACTTTGCCAACAAAGGTCCATATGGTCAAAGGTCCATACAGTTTTTCCAGTACTCTGATACAAATGTGAGAAGTGAACCATAAAGAAGGCTGAGCACCAAAGAACTGATGCTTTTGAATGGTGATGCTAGAGGAGACTCCTGAGAGTCCCTTAGACAGCAAGCAGATGAAACCAGTCAATCCTAAAGGAGAAAAACACAGAATATTCATTGGAAGGACTGATGCTGAAGCTAATGCTCTAATACTTCAGCCACATGATGTGAAGTGCTGACTTATTGGAAAAGACTCTGAATCTGGGAAAGACTGAGGGCAGGAGGAAAAGGGGGCAACCGAGGATGAGATGTTTGGATGGCATCATTGACTCAATGGACATGAGTTTGAACAAACTCTGGGAGAGAGTGAAGGACAAAGAAGCCTGGCTTGCTGCAGTCCATGTGGTAGCAAAGAGTCAGACACAACTGAGTCACTGAACAACAAAAAGTAGATGCTGAAGGAATGCTTTCAAACTAAGTCTATGAGGCTAGCATTTCTCTGACATAAAAACCAGATAATGACATTCAGATCAGATCAGATCAGATCAGTCGCTCCGTCGTGTCTGACTCTTTGTGACCCCATGAATCACGGCACGCCAGGCCTCCCTGTCCATCACCAACTCCCGGAGTTCACTCAGACTCATGTCCATCGAGTCAGTGATGCCATCCAGCCATCTCATCCTCTGTCGTCCCCTTTTCCTCTTGCCCCCAATCCTTCCCAGCATCAAGGTCTTTTCCAATGACTCAACTCTTCGCATGAGGTAGCCAAAGTACTGGAGTTTCAGCTTTAGAGAAATGGAAAACTATAAATCAGTATCTCTCATGAATATTGATGCAAACAAAAATCTTCAAAGAAAGTAGCAAATTAGATCCAACAATGTATAAAATAATTATCAATCATGAGGAAGTAAAGTTTATTCCATGGATATAAGGCTGATTGGGTGTTCAAAAATATGTGTAATCTACCATACTGGTAGGCTGAAGATGAATTATTCATAATCATATCAACTGATGCATGAAAAGCTTTTGACAAAATTCAACATCCATTTATGATAAAAACTTTCAGAAATGTAGGAATAAAGGAAAATTTTCATAACTTGATAAAGAAAACCTATGGAATAGCTGTAGCTAACATTATACTTATAATAAAAGACTAAATACTTTCTCCCTAAGATCAAGAACAGACAGGGATATTCAGTCTCACCACTTTTATTCCACATAATTCTGGAAGTTCTAGGCAGTGCAATGAGGCAAATGCACAAATATATAAATAAAGCTAACAAAGAAGACACAAAATGTCCCTATTTACAGACAGCATGATTATTTATGCAGAAAATGATGAGTTCTACAAAAGAGCAAAAAAGAGAAGGAAACATGAAAAAAATAGAAGAAATGAATCCTAGAACTATTAAGAGGTTCAACAAGGTCACAAAATGTAAGATAAGTTTAAAAAAACTAATACAATATTGTAAAGTTTAAAAATAAAATAAAAAGAAAGACACCTAAAAAAAATAAATAAAATAAAATAAAATAAAATAACTGATGCTTACAAGTGTACCATAAGATATTCATTTGTCTGAAATTTGAGATTTAACTGGGTCTTCTATATTTTAATCTGGAGTCATTTGGCAGAAGACATGTCCTATGCAATATTTCTGTGGCATGGAGCCCATGGTACATTGAGGAGTAAAAATGTGGGCATATACAAGGCACAGCAAACAAAATAAGGTGTATTTATCCCAGTTGTTTAGTCTTATAAACACAACCTCTGCTTTGAGACTGGAGTATGTGAGCCCACACACCTTACTAGTGTTCTTTCCATGACAATTCTTCACAGAGAAGGAAGAGATACATGTGTGTTTATGCAAAAGCAGCATTTCTTTCAATGCATTACTTGACATACAGACTTCTTACTCTTCCTTTTTCTTTCCCCCTCATTTTTGCTCTTACTTTCTCTCTTTTTTTTTAGTTCTATAATGCAATATTCTATGTGCTAGTGGAACTTAGAATTGAAGTAAAATCTGGGTTTCAAAAAGTAATAATTTCTATTTATTCTAAAGTATGCCTTATAAATTATTTATTCCTATTATAATATTCCAAGAGCTCTTTCTTCCTTCACTTGTTCATAAACACCCCTTTCAGAGCTTTAGCTTGACCCCAAGCATACTGGAAGATGAGTCATCTGAACTCCCTCTCAAACTTGTTTGCACAAATCTGTCCCTCCATTCCATGAATTCTAGAGATCATATACTCAAGGGTTGCTAGTCTTTGAAAGTCCTACAGAAAATAAAATATTATTTAGAGTTTTTTTTCTCTAAGAAATGGAGCAGGCTTTGCATACCAGAGGACATTGTAAAGCACATATTGGAATCTGCAGAGGCATCTTCAGATGCTGTTCATGTTGGAGGTAGCTGAGCTATTCCTGCCCTCCCAGTGGTGCAAGGCACAAAATGTCATGTAGACATCATCAAGAATGAGACTTTGGCTTATCAGTCATCTCTGCCACTCTTGAGTCTGCTCTGGGTATTGTGTGCATCAGGTATCTCTCCTATCAATTCATCTGTGTCTTTCTTTTGTAAGAGTGACTTTCTTTTCTCTGAGCTATTGCTCGCCTAGAATTTTCATAATAAACTTGAATCAAAATGAACAATCTGCAAAATAATATAGAATGACAATGCATTGTACCCTCTCATCTTGGCATCACACAAATAATGAAGAGTGAGTGATCACATAGTCTGTGCAGTACTAGGCGCTGCACTGTTACAGACTCGTACAAAGGAGCCCCACAGAACTTGTGAAGCAGGAGGCCAGTGGCAGCTGTGAACATTTTGTGTTACTTGACACCATAACCATTCTTTAAGGTTTAGAGCAGGGTGACCAGAAGTCTGTGCCTATTGCACATGCTCACAAACAAAACTAGAGGCTAGATTGAAACATCTTCCTTTCCTCATCTTGGCAGCCGGTGACAAGAACGAAATCTTCTATCCTTGTTGTCTCTTGATATGAACCTTATGGTGTATATTTTTAATCTGAGTGAAAAGGACTTTACCAGATAATAGCAACTTTTATGAAACTAAAACGTTCACATTCATTTCTTATGTAGGAGGCAGGAGGCATTGGTCAAAAAAAAAAAAAAAAGATAAACAGGTACAACTTTGAAACTTACTCAAGAGAGCCACTGCATTGCCAAAAATAGTGAGAGTTGTGCCTGATGCTGGGATTGGCATGTGGTATGGACGCTCAATAAACATTTATTGAGTGACTGAGCCAGAAAGTAAGTGGAAAGCTCTCAAAACAAGCTTTCCCCATTCTATGATTTTGCCAACACGAAGCATTCATGAACTCATGAATGCTTTCAGCTGAAGATGATGTTTTATGATATCAGGAAGTTCTGCTTTTTTACATCTGTGTTCCCTTTTCCAGTGCTCTGAGCTATCCACAGTACCTCATTATTTTATATCTGGATGACTTGATAATGTGTTAGAAATTTCCCCTACTCAATTGCATCCTCTTTTCAGGCTATCCGCTCTGAAGTTGGCCTTCACAAAAGCTAGCTTCTTACTTCTAGTACAATTTCCCATAAACATCAAGTACTCTTTATTGCCTATAGGATATAGTCCAAACTCTTTAGGAGAGTTTTTGACCCAAACTACAATATAACTATGTACTTTGTCCACACATTGATTCTAATGCAATATTACTAGTCTGTTCATTGTGCTCAAATGTATCCTTTCTCACAACTTTGTCCTAAACTTTCTTTAAATTTCATCATTAGCTCATCACTCTTCTCCATTAGATCTCTACTTCCAGTTTTCAGTGCCTTGTGATCCCTTTCCCTTAGAAATCCCACAGGATTTATATTTGCACTGCTGATGTGGCATGTTTCATACCTTATCTTTCACTGCCATGTATCTAGATTGCAAGCACCTGCTTTGGAACTCTGCTTTATAATTTTTTAAAAATATTTCAACTCTCAGAATAATTTTGTTCATTTAATGGGGTCTCAAGAAAATGTTTGCTTTTCACTCTCCACCCCCAAACTCTTACATTTCATGATTCAGTGAGACATATTTCCATAACATTATTGCAAATGCATGGCCCACTCTTGGCAGAGAAATGATTTCATCTTTGGATGTGCTGATAGATGGTCAGCTCTCAGGACTTGCCATGTCTATTACCAACCGATAGTCACAAATTTTATTTCTTATGCCTGCTTGCACTTTATGCACATGGAAGAAGAGGCACCAGCTCAGAAGGCCTAAGTCTCCATATGCCAAATTATATCTTAAGTGTTGCAGTTAGCAACAGGGCTCAGCAGGGGGATTTTGCTCCCATCTGAAAGCTTGACAGCAAAGAAATCCTACATGCTTGTGCATGTGATACAGACCAGTGAAGCTTTAGCTGAGGTATTTATTTTCCTCTTGGAAGCCACTGTGGTTAGACTGAATAATGTAAAAGTGTCTTGGTGGCCTCCATACTGATAGAAAAGTATGTTATTGTTTGTATTCTATAACTGAAAATAAAAAGATTGCCAAAAAGAGACGGCAAAAACACTAGACTTCTTTTTCTTTTTATTAGTATATTTTTTAACTAGTATGTGAATTACTTAATTTTTTTTTAATTTTGCTATTGATTTAGTCAGTAAACCAACATATGCCCCAGTTACTCTATATATAAAGCTATATGCTAGACAGTAAAGAATGGAGGAAGATTCAGAGGAGAAAAATGTTTCCCATATTTCAAAAAAGCTGTCAATACAAATACATAATTATGAGACAAATTTCACAGATAACTGAATTGAGAACCCCAAGATCTATGCTCTAGAATCAAGAGTCTAAATCATGTTGTGATTTGAACTTACAGGGAGGCATTGGGAAAACCATTAATTTTCTCTGAGTCTCAGTTTTCTCAGTTTTAAAACAACATGATATTAGCCTTTTTGACAAATACATAGAATAGTTATATACTATTTGGTAGGTGAATACTTTATAAATTATTAAATGTAATATGAAAATAAAATGTGATTCTTCTGCCTGTTATAATAGATACTGAGGACCAAAACTGGGGATTGCCCAAGCCAAGAAGTGTTAGTAAGAAAGGATTTTTAGAAATAACATTATTTAGAAAGAGTTACTGAAGATGCAAATGGTTATTACTGCAATAAAGTGGAACAAGACAGATATTTTAAGTTGTAATGTATATCACAGAATTGTCCTAAAATTATATATTTAGGCAAAATAGTGGTGATGCATCTTAGGTATCAGAAAAAGTTAAAATATCTTTATTTGGCTCAGGTTAGTGTTATGTGCTAAGAATATGCTAATGATAAACCATGCACCATTTGGCCTCTAGTTTTCAAAGTGAGGGAGATCATTACATTAAATAAGAGTTTGACCAGAGGGGTGAAAACTTGAGGATGTGCACATTTTAACTGGTTTTTCCCTGTCTCTAATCAAATATCTCTCTTTCCCTTTTAACTTCACTTAGCATTTTCTTAAATTCCAACTATATTTTTCTGTCTCCCTTCTTCCTTTTTTACCAGGAGATTTTGCACTGAAAATTATCCAGTCAATGTGAATCATTATAATAACAATAAAAATAAATAAAAGAAGGCTTATTTAGAACGTAAAATCTTAAACACAGTTTTGAGTTTTATAAAACATGCTAACAAATATTACTGCCGGGCCTTGGGTCATGCCATAGATTGAACTCCAGCATTATGGGGTGGAAAGGGAAGGATCATGATCTGAAATAAATGCATGTCATATGTAAAGGAGTCTTTGTCAAAATAGGGTGTTCTATAGTCAGCACCTGCAAGATCAATTAGAGGAGGTGGGCATGTCTAAATAGGTCAGCCGAGCACCACAGTGGACAACCTGGCAGATTTATCTCAATATTTAGAGTCAAATAGGATAGTAGGCTGGTACAGTGGGGATAGCATGTCTATCGTTAGGAAGTTCAGTAAAGTCAGAGTTTAAATGCTAGAAGAACCAAGGTGCTGGCTGTTCCTCTGGATCCAAGCCAAGCACAAGATATAGTGAATTACTAAACACTAGATTCATTTCCTTCTGTGTCTTTTTTATGCTCTTTTCTGTCTCCCATGCTGATGCTCACCTCCCACTGCTACCTTGTCTAACACATTGTTCGAGAAGCCTCTCAGAACATCTGTCAGGCTGACTCAGTGCTTCTAGTTCTGTGACCTCATAGCATCTTTTAAACATGCCATTTCTATATTGCCTTTCTCACTAGGCTGTGTCTCCTTCCTCCATATCTCAGGACCTGGTACTATGTCTTGCACACGATAATATCATTCAATGTTTGAAGAATAAGATGCATGGATATATGGATGGAAGGATGGATGGATGGACAGAGAGACTGATGGATAGAGACAACTCTAACTTAAGATAAGTGGGTGGGAATTAAAGCTGGGCATAACATGCCATTAAAGGATGACATTAGAATTGGAATTTCGGTTAAGCTCAGGAAGTTTTCTTGAAACTCAACATTAAAAACATAAGATCATGGCATCCAGTCCCATCACTTCATGGCAAATAGAAGAGGAAAAATGGAAGCGGTGACGGATTTTTTTCCTGGGCTCCAAAATCACTGTGGACAGTAACTGAAGCCATGAAATTAAAAGACACTAGCTCACTGGAAGAAAAGCTATTGCAAACCTACATAACATATTAAAAAGCAGAGACATCACTTTGCCAACAAATATCTATCTGTATTGTCAAAGTTATGTGTTTTTTTTTTTTCAGTAGACATGTATGGATGTGAGAGTTGGAATATAGAGAAGGCTGAGGGCTGAAGAACTGATGCTTTCAAACTGTAGGGCTGGATAAGACTCTTATGAGTCCCTTGGACTTCAAGGAGACCAAACCAGTAAATCCTAAAGGAAATCAATATTCACTGGAAATGTTGATACTGAAGCTGAAGCTCCAATATTTTGGTCATCTGATGAGAAGAGCCAATGTATTAGAAAAGACTGTGATGCTGGGAAAGACTGAAGGCAAAAAGAGAAGGGGCAGCAGAGGATGAGATGGTTAGATAGCATCACTGACTCAGTGGACTTGAAATGGAGGAAATTCCAAAGATAGTAGAGGACAGAGGATCCTGGCGGGCTTCAGTCCATGGTGTTGCAAAGATTTGGACATAAATTAGTGACTTAAAAACAAACGGGAAACATCAAAAATGGTGTTATGATGACTTTCAAAATGCAGTAAGTCTCAGAACATTTATAGTTCCTGGATCAAGATTGGTTCAAAGGCACAGCTGAGAAGGTTAAATGAGTTTTCAAAGCCCCAGAACTAGTAGATGGCAGAGATGAATTAAAATACAAGTCAATCTGACTCTACATATGCATGACTTTTATTTATCATTCATGTCATTTCCCTAGGACAGAGGAAATATAGCACATTCACAATTAAGTTCAAAAACCTCAAAGTATACAAACTTGTAACTGATGATGCCAAGAAATCATAATTTTAAGAAACATTCCTTTCTGAAAATAATGCTACTGCTACTAAGTCACTTCAGTCGTGTCCGACTCTGTGCGACCCCATAGACGGCAGCCCACCAGGCTTCCCTGTCCCTGGGATTCTCCAGGCAAGAACACTGGAGTGGGTTGCCATTTCCTTCTCCAATGCAGGAAAGTGAAAAGTGAAAGTGAAGTCACTCAGTCGTGTCTGACCCTTAGCGACCTCATGGACTGCAGCCTACCAGGCTCCTCCGTCCATGGGATTTTCCAGGCAAGAGTACTGGAGTGGGGTGCCATTGCCTGAAAATAATAAACAAGCATAATATTAATCACCAACTCAATGGACATGAGTTTGAGCAAACTCTGGGAGATAGTGAAGGACAAGGAATCCCAGTGTGATGCAGTTCATGGGATCACAAAGAATTGGACACGACTTAGTGACTGAACAATAACAAAACAACCAAGGTGTCCATCAGTAGATGAATGATAAACAAACTGTAGTGCATCCAAACAATGAATATTACACAATGTGATGCAACAAGGTTTGGCCAAATAAATACAATGGGACAAATGGAAGCTGAATTTCCTACTGTTGAAGAAATTTGAATAGTGAAAATGGAAAAAAAGTGTATGAATTCATTGTTAGACTTGGAGGTATCAGTGAAAATTAATGAAGAATGGATAGATAGGTCGATAGATAGATAATGTTTGTGCACATGTGTTGGGGAGGTAAATTCTCTAGCTCTGCCCATTGAAAAGGTCTGTGGAAAGCAATAATGCAACAGCATTGAGAACACCTACAGCCAAGATTTTGACTTCTATTATTCCCCTACTAGAAGAACCAGGGATCTTCATAGAAATTCCTGATTCTAAGATTGGGGTAAGAACAGTGTAAAAGGTGGCTTTTGTCACAATGAAAAGATGTGCTCAAAGATGGATGGGAACTGGTCATAAAGATACAGATATCAACTCCTGTGATCTGCTGTTAGGCAATCTGGAGCAATTTAAATATCAAATTAAGTGATTTTGTTGTTCGGTCGCTAAGTTGTGTCTGACTTTTTGCGACCCCATGAACTGCAGCTGATGAGATGGCTGGATGGCATCACCGACTCAATGGACATGAGTTTGAGTAAGTGACAGGAGTTGGTGATGGACAGGGAGGCCTGGTGTACTGCAGTCCACGGGGTTGCAAAGAGCTGGACACGACTGAGCGACTGAACTGAATTGAACTGAACTGCAGGATGCCAGGCTTCCCTATCCTTCACTATCTCCTGGAGTTTGCTCAGACTCATGTCTATTGAGTCAATGATTTCATCCAACTATCTCCTCTATTGCCCCCTTCTCCTTCTGCCCTGAATCTTTCCAATCACTAGGGTCTTTTCCAATGAGGCAGCTCTTCGCATCAGGTGGTCAAAGTATTGATAGTATGAGATTAACTCTTAAAGAGGTAAGCATGAGTTCATAGTGATATAAACAAATTAATCAATAGAAAGTTTTCTGTGAGATAAAATATTAACAGAGTTTCAAATAACCTTCCCTCAAAATTGCTTCTATTTACAAAAGGAAAATAATATACTCATGGTGCAGAAGCTTGGCAGACACTCTAATTTTTGGGTCAACATGAATAAAATCATCAATGGTGCAAATTGAAATCGTACGTTATACCTGATATGATGTAGTGAAAATCTGATCTGATAGTGACAAACTTCAAATATAATCTGGAGAATATTCTACAAAATATCTGTCCTAAAGTGCAACGTATGATTCAGAACTAGACCCTTTTGCTATAAAAGACTATTAAGACAACTGATGAAAGTTGAATGAGGTCTGAGTATTAGAAGCATTGTATCCATTTTAATTCTCTCTTTTTTTTTTTTTCCTTTTAGCTCAAAGCAGCAAGATGAGAGCACTTTAATAAGGTTTCCTGACCTAACTCTGACTTTACTTTCTTCTTATTTATTTATTTTTAATTAATTAATTAATATTAATTGGAGCATAATTACTTTAAAAAATTGGAATGGCTTTTGCCATACACAGACATGAATCAATGTCAGTGTACATGAGTACCCCATCCCTGACCCCCTCCCGCCTCCCTCCCTACTCCATCCCTCGGGGTTGTCCCAGAGCACCAGCTCTGAGTGCCCTGCTTCCTGCATTGAACTTGCACTGGTCATCTACTTTACATATGGTAATATATATGCTTCAATGCTGTTTTCTCAAGTCATCTCACTCTCACTTTCTCCCACATAGTCCAATTCTCTGGTTTTTATTGCTGTATTTGTTTGTATAGGTGAATTTCCTTGTAAGAAATAAATAATAACATATCCAGGGCTGAAGCAGCATCTGTTTGGCAACTCATTACAGGAAAATCTTCTCAGTAATCCACTGGCAAATTTCTGTAAATTTGAAATTATTAATATTTTATTTTTATAATATTTTTTTTTTTTTTTTAGCAAAAGCTAATTTCCTTCAGTCTCCAAACCCAGACACATTTAAAATCTTGACAGTTCTGAGCAGTTCATTATCCATTTAACTGGCTCTGGTCTACATTTGTAAAATTTATATTTTGTTTTGAAACTTCTCATTTGTACCTGATATTTTAAGATCTTGAAAGGAATTACATTTAACATGCATTTTTGCAATTTAATAATGAATCAAAAACTTAATAAATCCTGACATACATTAAAGTCATTGAAATCACCAGAGATCTTAAAAGATCCTCTTCTCAATCAGTCAATTACTGGACTTTTTCTTGGCAACTATGTATTCAATCGTGAGTTACTGGTACACAATAAAGAATGTGTACACAGTTCTTGGAATGTAACACTTAATGACTAGATCTAACCGACTCGATTATCTCAAAATTTTAGGGTAGTTTTCAACGTTCTCTGCTACCAGTGAAAGTGACCGGTAGCAGAGAAAGTTGAAAACTATTAATTACATAAATTTGTTTAACTTGAAGCCATTCAATGTTTTCTATTTTTTCACATAAATATGATAAAAAATTTAAAATGGAACACTATTTCTAGAAAAAGGGAGTTCCATTTTCCCTAGAAATAAGTATATTTCAGCCATTTGAGTTTTAGACCAAAGAAATACGATTACACTTACATTTGGCTATTTTTGTGTTCCAGAAATTCAAACCTTCTGCTCAGATAAAGAAACCATGTTTAGGTCAGTGTATCTCCTTTATACTTTTCTCCTAAGAGTACATAAGCTACTTTTCATATGAAGACTTTAAATGTGATTAAAAAAAAAAAAAACAAAAAAACTTTCCCACTGAATCCTGCTGTTTAGTACTAAAACATTCAGGTTTCAGTTTAAAATTGTCAACTTTGATAAATAAATGGCCAAAGCCTCTGTAGTCATAAAACAGAAGGACAATAAAGACGTGAGTTCAATCCTTGGTTTGGAAAGATTCCATGGAGAAGGGAATGGCTACCCACTCCAGTATTCTTGCCTGGAGAATTCCATGGACAACAGATCCTGGAGGGCTTCATCCATGGAGTCCTAAAGAAGTGGAAATGGCTGAGCAACTAACAATTTCAAAGGAATGAAATGGGTATGAAGATACTAAGAAAAAGTGAAGTATAAAGAATGATATTTTCTCTGATTTCTGTAAGTTTATAAATATCACAAATTCATAAATATAAAACAAGTTTAGATAACTGAATCTTAGCCATTTCATCAAATTTCCAAAAGTCAAAAATCAGTGTAATTGCCTGTTATGGTCAGAAAATTCTCTATATCCAAATGCAAATTTTTCCTTGAACTTCAGTTCTATATTCCAAATTAACTGTCACATTCTTCTATTCAAATGAGGCACAGAAAATTCAAGGTCATCATAACTAGAGGACCATAAATTAAAAACACAATGAAATAGCACTACAGATCCATTAAATGCATAATATTAAGCAAACAACAAAAACAGACAACAAAGTCAACTATTATCATATTGGAAACTATGTGGAGGTACTGGAAATTTTATGTTAAATTGCAAAAGAATATAAAATTGTACATTTTCTTTTTTTTTTTTTCTCTAAGAGAAAACAAAGCATAAGTCCATACAAAGATTTCTACACATATGGCCACAGGAATTATATTTTTTAATAGCCTCTACTAGAGAAAAAAACATTGTCCATCTGCTGGTAAGTAAACAATTTATGATGTATACATGCAATGGAATACTACTTAGTAATGAAAATTAAATAAAATTACATAAATTAAATTATACAAAATTTTAAAAGAATACAAAATGTATCTGTAGGCTTCTATATAAGGAAAAACATGTTGACAAGTGGGAGGGGTATAAGGAAAGGATTACAAATGAGGAGCCTTTAGGGATGATGAGTGCTTATTATCTTGATTGTGGTGTTATTTCATAAGTAGGTACATATATCAAAACTCAGCATATTGTGCATTCAGTTCAGTTCAGTTCAGTTCAGTCGCTCAGTCATGTCTGACTCTTTGTGACCCCATGAATCACAGCACGCCAGGCCTTCCTGTCCATCACCAACTCCCGGAGTTTACCCAGACACGACCATCCAGTCAGTGATGCCATCCAGCTATCTCATCCTTTGTCGTCCCCTTATCCTCCTGCCCCCAATCCCTCCCAGCATCAGAGTCTTTTCCAGTGAGTCAACTCTTCACATGAGGTGGCCAAAGTACTGGAGTTTCAGCTTGAGCATCATTCCTTCCAAAGGAATCCCAGGGCTGATCTCCTTCAGAATGGACTGGTTGGATCTCCTTCCAGTCCAAGGGACTCTCAGGAGTCTTCTCCAACACCACAGTTCAAAAGCATCAATTCTTTGGTGCTCGACCTTCTTCGCAGTCCAACCCTCACAACCATACATGACCACAGGAAAAACTATAGCCTTGACTAGATGGACCTTTGTTGGCAAAATAATGTCTCTGCTTTTCAATATGCTATCTAGGTTGGTGATAACTTTCCTTCCAAGCAGTAAGCGTCTTTTAATTTCATGGCTGCAGTCTCAATCTGCAGTGATTTTGGAGCCCCAAAAAATAAAGTCTGACACTGTTTCCATTGTTTCCCCATCTATTTGCCATGAAGTGATGGGACCGGATGCCATGATCTTCATTTTCTGAATGTTGAGCTTTAAGCCAACTTTTTCACTCTCCACTTTCACCTTCATCAAGAGGCTTTTGAGTTCCTATTCATTTTCTGCCATAAGGGTGGTGTCATCTGCATATCTGAGGTTGTTGATATTTCTCCTGGCAATCTTGATTCCAGCTTGTGTTTCTTCCAGTCCAGCATTTCTCATGATGTACTCTGCATATAAGTTAAATAAACGGGGTGACAATATACAGCCTTGATGTACTCCTTTTCCTATTTGGAACCAGTCTGTTGTTCCATGTCCAGTTCTAACTGTTGCTTCCTGACGTGCATACAAATTTCTCAAGAGGCAAATCAGGTGGTCTGGTATTCCCATCTCTTTCAGAATTTTCCACAGTTTATTGTGATCCACACAGTCAAAGGCTTTGGCATAGTCAATAAAGCAGAAATAGATGTTTTTCTGGAACTCTCTTGCTTTTTCCATGATCCAGCAGATGTTGGCCATTTGATCTCTGGTTCCTCTGCCTTTTCTAAAACGAGCTTGAACATCAGGAAGTTCATGGTTAACATATTGCTGAAGCCTGGCTTAGAGAATTTTGAGCATTACTTTACTAGCGTGTGAGGTGAGTGCAATTGTGTGGTAGTTTGAGCATTCTTTGGCATTACCTTTCTTTGGGATTGGAATGAAAATTGACATTTTCCAGTCCTGTGTCCACTGCTGAGTTTTTCAAATTTGCTGACATATTGAGTGCAGCACTTTCACAGCATCATCTTTCAGGATTTGAAGTAGCTCAACTGGGATTCCATCACCTCCACTAGCTTTGTTCATAGTGATGCTTTCTAAGGCCCATTTGACTTCACATTCCAGGATGTCTGGCTCTAGGTGAGTGATAACACCATCGTGATTATCTGGGTTGTGAAGTTCTTTTTTGTACAGTTCTTCTGTGTATTCTTGCCACCTCTTCTTAATATCTTCTGCTTCTGTTAGGTCCATACCATTTCTGTCCTTTATTGATCCGGTCTTTGCATGAAATGTTCCCTTGGTATCTCTACAAAAGAGTCTGAAATGCAGTACTTGGATGCAATCTCAAAAACAAAAGAATGATCTCTGTTTGTTTCCAAGGCAAACCATTCAATATCACAGTAATACAAGTGTATGCCCCAACCAGTAATGCTGAAGAAGCTGAAGTTCAACGGTTCTATGAAGACCTACAAGACCTTTTAGAATTAACACCAAAAAAAGATGTCCTTTTCATTATAGGGGACTGGAATGCAAAAGTAGGAAGTCGAGAAACACCTGGAGTGACAGGCAAATTTGGCCTTGGAATACAGAATGAAGCAGGGCAAAGACTAATAGAGTTTTGCCAAGAAAATGCACTGGTCATAACAAACACCCTCTTCCAACAACACAAGAGAAGACTCTATACATGGACATCACCAGATGGTCAACACCGAAATCAGATTGATTATATTCTTTGCAGCCAAAGATGGAGAAGCTCTATACAGTCAGCAAAAACAAGACCGGGAGCTGACTGTGGCTCAGATCATGAACTGCTTATTGCCAAATTCAGACTTAAATTGAAGAAAGGAGGGAAGACCACTAGACCGTTCAGTTATGACCTAAATCAAATCCCTTGTGATTATACAGTGGAAGTGAGAAATAGATTTAAGGGCCTAGATCTGATATATAGAGTGCCTGATGAACTATGGAATGAGGTTCATGACATTGTACAGGAAACAGGGATCAAGACCATCCCCATGGAAAAGAAATGCAAAAAAGCAAAATGGCTGTCTGGGGAGGCCTTACAAATATTGTGCATTATAAACATGTAAAATTTATTTAAGGTAAATAAAGCAAAATAAATACATAATACTACAGAAACAAAATGAATAAAGCTAAACCTCAGCTTCTCCCACTCACAAGGCATTTACGCTTATATCTCCTTTCAGTTCAGTTCAGTGCTCACTTGTGTCTGACTCTTTGCGACCACATCGACTGAAACATGCCAAGCCTCCCTGTCCATCACCAACTCCCTGAGTTTACTCAAACTCATGTCCATTAAGTCAGTGGTACCATCCAATCATCTCACCCTCTGTCGTACCCTTCTCCTCCCGTCTTCAAACTTTCCCAGTATCAGGGTCTTTTCCAACAAGTCAGTTCTTTGCATCAGGTGGCCAAAGTATTCTGCTTCAGCATCAGTCCTTCTAATGAATATTCAGGGTTGATTTCTTTAGGATTGACTGGTATAATCTCCTTGCTGTCCAAGGGACTGTCAAGAGTCTTCTCCAGCACTACAGTTCAAAGTGTCAATTCTTTGGTGTTCAGCCTTCTTTCTGGTCCAACTCTCACATCCATACATAACTACTGATAAAACATAGCTTTGATTATACAGACCTTTTTTCATCAACGTGATGACTGTGCTTTTTAATATGCCATCTAGGCTGGTCATAGCTTTTCTTCCAAGGAGCAAGCATATTTTAATTTCATGGCTACAGTCACCATCTGCAATGATTTTGGAGCCCCCTCAAAAATAAAGTCTTTCATTGTTTCCATTGTTTCCCCATCTGTTTGCTATGAAATGATGGGACCAGATGCCATGAATCTAGTTTTCTGAATGTTGAGTTTTGAGCCTGTCTCCCTAATACATGATCATATAAGGTTTCAAGGGTGCAAAGTATGTTTTTTATGTGGGAGACCATGACCTGAGCACAAAAATTGTGATGGTGTAAATGTAGAAAAAGTGGGAGACAAAACTTAGGAAACAATAGAAGTTAGTGGGTAGAAACAGCAGTAGTTTTCCTGGTTTGAGTGCACGGATTTCAGATTAATTTTGCCTCAGTTTTGGAGGGTGTAAAGATCCATCTTAATTCTTAAATCTAAATTTCAAGTTCCAAACCAGTTTTCTTCCATAGAGACCAGTGCTTGGGATGGTATTGCTATTTCCTTTCTTCTGACCCTTGTTTATTCTGCCTCAGGAAACCCTATTGGAAGAATTATGACTGAAAAATTAAGATATAGGCATTTTGCATTGCAAGTAATAATATCATCAGAATGGCCATAAAAGTTATACTCTAATTCCTAGTATGTGATACATCATTGGAGATCCAACTGATTGCTAAAGTAGAATTCACTGCTTTGGCTTTTGAGTGTTCATTTAGGCTCATAAGACTTCTGTATATTCAACATCAATCAGCTGATAAACTATAAAAATTACTTAAAATACATACTATTATAAATTATTTTTTCTTTTTTTTAACAGTTGTTTGCTTTTTTTAATTTATTTATTTTAATTAGAGGGTAATTACTTTACAATATTGTATTGGTTTTGCCATACATCAACATGAATCCGCCACAGGTGTACACATGTTCCCAATCCTGAACCCCCCTCCCACCTCCTTCCCCAAACCATCCCTCTGGGTCATCCCAGTGCACCAGCCTCAAGCATCCTGTATCCTACATCAAACCTGGACTGGCAATTCGTTTCTTATATGATATACATGTTTCAATGCCATTCTCCCAAATCATCCCTCCCCTCCCTCTCCCAGAGTCCAAAAGACTGTTCTAAACAAAAGGATGCCTGGTATCATTGAAAAATGTGATCCTTGCATATGTAAATAATATAATGTATGGGTTCTAAGAGGTCCTTGGTAAAGGAAGATAACTTTAAATCAAATAAATAAATGTAGCTGCTTGCTGAGATGTCTGGAAGGAAATAGCCTGAGAGTCACTTTGCTCAGAAATCTGGTGTGGAGTTAGAACATGTGGAGTCGGCACACAACTGCCTTCATGTTTGAAATGGTTCGTGTTCTGTTATCTCTGGTCTAGTCTAGCACAGATGGGAATTGTGGAAACCCAAAATATCATAACAGATATCACAGTTCCCCAAACTAATATATTGTGATATTGGCAGAAGAGTTAATAAATTATTTTATTGTTTACTGCCATCTAGTTAAATTTAAGTATATGTCACAAACTGTACTCCCCTTCTCCCAATTCTTATCAAGATTACTTTGTCTTGGAAAGCTGTCAATATTTAAACTCATAGCTTTTACTATTAGATGAAATCTTAATGGCTGTCAAGCCCTAATTATTCATTTTATAGATGCTTTTTGCTTTGCTTTATGTAAATGAAATAAAATTATTTGTTTGCCCCTTTCTCATTCAAATATAACAAGTTTAAAAAGTAAATAACCGGAACAGAACCTGAAATTCAGGGAGCCTCCATAAATGTATCCCATAGAAGATTCCAATAATGACCTCAAAATTCTTAGCAACATGCCTGAGAAGGTTGCAGAAGGTTCTTGGCAAAATTCATCTTACATTTGGTAAACTTTGCTTTCTCTTCTACCTATTCTTGTGTTGACATAGTTTCATATCCTTTCACATTCCCCACTATGCAATTTGGAAGGTACTTTAATCCATGTTTATCTTTCAAAATATTGCGTCCATGACTCAGAACAGTATAGTGGGCATAGTTGGATCTAAAAAGAAGAGATGGGTTCTGTGCTTGGCTCTCAAAAGAAAATATGAAGTCCCCATTCAGTCTTCTGCCTCAAAATCATATTGTTTGAATGACATTGACTCATTTCCAATGAACAACTCAGCACAGACTCACATCTGCCTGAAAAGGATATCTTATGTGTGGTGTGATTCCAAAGAATGAATTTTAATGCCACAGAGGTTGTAATTTTCCCATGGATTTGTTTCAGTAGTATAAGAGGGGCTTGTCAAGTCTGATATAAAATTTAACAATGCAAGACAAGGTCTTCCAGAGTCATTCTCATGTTCAATCTAACACAGAACTTGTTTATAAATGGATGCAATTGGCTTTTGCAACTTTGTTCTCCTAGATATCAACATAAACTGATTAGGGCCAAATCCTCCAAAGGAGCATCTTTTATTTTCAACATAGAGTGGGCAACATGACTGCATTTGTGTGATTCTTTCTAGAAACTAAATGTATTTTCCTTTGCCTCCCAATCCCCAGGGTAGGAGTTTAGCGTCTGCTGAGTTTTTAACATAGTTTTTAACATAGATCTTCCCCTGATTTTACAAAAAACTACCTCTTTCACATTTCAACAGGTTCCTCTGAGACCCAGCATTGGAGATTTGTTGAGAAAGCCTGTGTTTAATCTTCTGTCCAATTCCTGATGTTTTAGATTTTAATTTTAGATTCTATTCCTTTTCTACTTTTGATTCCCACCCTTTCTCTCTCTCTCTCCTCTCTTTTTTTTTTTTTTTTTTTGACCCCTCTTTGTCTCTTTTCCATTCCATCCAAAGGGCACTGAACATAATATTACAGGAACAAACATACAAATTTTAATGCAGTGCATACACCTGCCTGTTTTCAGATTTAAAGCATCCCCTGGGCCTCAACTGTGTCAAGCTGTGCAGGCTCCCCCAGATCACCAGAGCTAAGGCATCTGTTTTACTATTTCCTGATTCAGGACCACGGAGAGTTCCCAACCTCTTGGCCTCCTGTCCTGGGTTAAATGAAATCACTTCAAGGCTTGACAATTTCTTCACCTATGACCAAATATAAACTGTGATATTAAAAAGCAAGCAGATAATTTGAAAAAAAAAAAAAAAGCTATGACAGTTTTCTTCTTTGTCCTTGTGGTTATTTGCAGCCTATAAGACTTGTGAATGTGTCAGATGGATCTGTTTTCTTGTTTTTTAATAAGTGTACTTTGAGTCTTCCCCTATCTCATATATATATATATATATAAAATCAGCAGCTACTCCTCAAGCATGCTTAATTCACACTCTAAAGAATACTGCCTGTCTTTCTCTGTATCATCACACCAGGTTAGAAGGCATGTTTCAGAGCTGCAGAAGGTATGCAATTTGAAAAATATTTTTCCTCATCCCCTAATACCAGAGGTTCTGATATTCCCATGAATACATGAACACACTTATCTCGAAACTTCATTGGTTTGGGTTAAGAATTAATACTTTAAAACCACAAAATACTAAGATGTTAGAGAGCAATAGAGGACCTCTCTCTCCCTCTTTTTTTTTTTCCTGTACATTGGGTTTAAATTTTGCAGTTTACAACCCCTTCACTATTTTTAATCTCAGCTTATGAATTAGAGACTGTTATAAATGAATTATTTACATTAGTGCAGAAGTTTAGAAAGACTTTCAGGACGCTGAGGAACAAAAATTTCTTCATTTCTATTAAGCAGTGATTAAAAGCACTTAGGATTGATTTTATCATAATTAGGGAGATGTTTTTCAGGAATATTTCTCTATTTATTTGTGTACCTTTTCTCTGGCCTCAGCTAAAAGACAATTTTTCAGACTTTATTCCTAGAAGGAGAGAATTGTCACACTAGAAGGAGCCTTAGAGTTATTTTCACCAGTAATGAGCCCGAGACCCCAAAGATCTTCCTCGGTCACATGGCACTATAACCTTCTTCTTCTTCCAGGCTCCTGGTCTTCCATTCTGCACCATCACCTAACTGCCCTGAAGAAAGTGGCCTGGAGACAAAGGGGAGTATCACTTTTACTGTGAATTCATCTAATTCCTTGATTTTAGGCTACCTTCATTTTGTAAAGGAAGGTAGAGCAAGTAAGCAAAGAGTTATCTCAATATTTCAGAAGCTTATACAAAATTTAGGGTTAAGTATAGTTATAAAAATGGATTAACATTTGAGAGCTTTCTTATGCAAACCTTTCCTGTTTTTGCAACACTTGCCTGCTGACAGTGGCAGAAAAAATGAGTTTTGCTTTGTGGCGGTGTTGTTCCAGCCTAGTAAAAGGTCTTATGCCTCAAAAGTGCACAGACTCGACCTGTACTTGGCATTTTTCACTGCCAGCAAAACCAGCAAAACAGCAGATCGTGCTTGGGAGATGTCACTTGAGAAAGAAAAGGCACAATGGGCTTCATTTTTTCATCAAAATTTCCTTGGAAATGAAAGACCAGTTTCCAGAGGCAGAGATTCTCAGTTTGTATAGCTGTGAGGCTGCTTAGGGTAAAGTCACCAAAGGATAAGACTTGGTACTTATTGGACATTTGGTGATTTTTCTTTAAGTCCTTTTGCTTTGTAATCATCTCTCCCCAGCACTAATCTACCCCATTCCACTCTGACCAGGCACACACACAGTGAGGGGCTTCAAAAGGAGGGCAGGAAGGCAGGATTAAAAATGTGGCTTTAGGGCATGGGCAGAAAAAAGGAAGAATCTTATCAAAGCAGGGACTGAGGAGATCACATATGCGTCTGGTCAGAGCAGGCAGATAAGGTGTTGGCCAACAGCAGCACCCCAGTACCCTGTTGGAGATGAAGCTGATGAGGGCTTCTGCTATGTTTTACACCAGAGAGCAGCAGGTCTGCGTGACCGATGGAGGCATGCAGTGGGCCTGTGAACCACAATTAAATGGTGCAGGGTTGATTCAAATGCTTGCATCCATGTGAGCTTTCACCTAGACTACAAGATGCTTTCTTCATTAAATTGTTTTTATACATTTAAATGCTATCTGATACTTAAGAAAACAGCTTTTTCAAAGAAAGGACTTTAAAGTATTTTCTTTAGTGTACAATATGAAGGGTGTTGTGCTACGCAAAGAAATGGGCAAATGTTTATAATCCTTATGTAGGCACAATTGGATAGGAACAAACAAAAACTCGATTAAAAATACACGTGTAAGCAATTTTTACATAAAAGAAAAAAAGACCATTTGTTTTGGATTATCTCACAATTATAATATCTGGGTAATTAGAGGGACTTCTTATAAATAGAATAGAAAAATAAAGGAGACACAGCCAAGGAAAATAGAGATAAATAACAGTCTATAGTAGTTATGCACCATGGGCCAGGAACATTGACATTAAGTGGGAATTCTTTAGAATCTCTGGCCCCACCTCAGACCCACTGAATAAGAGTCTGCATTTGAAAAAGATCCAAGATGATTCATACACACATTAAAACTTGAGAAACAGTTGTTTAAATGACCAAATGAATCAAAGAAATGCTGAAATTATAAAGTCACTTTATTTTTTAATAATTTTATTAAAAATTATTAATGATTTTATTGAATGATTTTAATTATTTTTGATTGATTTTAATGAATTATTATTGAATTTATCATGGTTCAATTCTAACTGAATTATGCACGTGACATCAGAGAGCTGTATACAGATCTACCTTGAAGTCCCATGGAGAACGAGATAGTGACCACTTGGGGAAGAATTGTTTGCAAGGCTGTTTATAACATCTCAATTCACAATCACAATATCAAAAAAATGGATTCTAGACTGGTGGCCAGTAGTACTAAGCAAGACACAGACTCAGATAGAGGGTCCAAAACTGAAGTAGGTATAATTGTTGAAAAGTTGATAAATCAGAAGGGTCATAGAATTGGCTTGGAGTCCGTCTAATTCACTGTCCACAGCTTTGAAGCCCAGACACATGATGAGATCTTCATGGTGAAAGTAGTGATACTTGAACAAGGTCAAGCAGAACCAAAGTCACCAGACAGTTGCCTAACTCTCAACTATGAAAGCTGTGCTGAAATTGATGGGATAATAAGCAATATCTGTGATTTGGGGGAAAATAATATTGTCTAGCTTTGAGAATCAGAATTGACTCTAAAGTTCATGCTGCAAAATCTGTGGTAGAAAATTAGTATAGAGGCCAAATTGCTTATTCCAGGACTAGGATTCTGAGGTAGAATTTATTACATTAGACGTTCACAAAGCAAACCACAGGTGGGTCTCAGAGTCTGTACCCAAAACAACAACAACAACAAACAAACAAAGAAGAATGTCAAGGTTGTAGGAGATAGAAGAGTAGAAAGGAGTTGAGAACTCTTCTTGGATGCAATAGTAGAAGTTGATGAGACTGAAAGTGAGTTGAAAGAGGAAACTTTGTGCAACTATGCTAGGCCATTCTGTGGACAGAGAGACAGACAGAGATTATAGGATTTGGCTCATGTGTTATTGTTGTTGGTTGGTTCATTTGGATCATGCTGTTCAGTCACTCAACTGTGTCCAACTCTGCAATCCCACAGACTGCAGCATATCAGGCTTTCCTGTCCTTCACTATCTCCTGGAGTTTGCTCAAATTTATGTTCACTGAGTCAATGATGACATCCAACCTTTTCGTCCTCCGTCACCATCTTCTCCTGATTTCAGTCTTTCCCAGCATCAGGGTCTTTTCCAATGAGTTGGCTCTTTGCATCAGGTAGCCAAAGTATTGGAATTTCAGCTTCAGTATCAGTACTTCCAATGAATATTCAGGACTAATTTCCTGTAGGATTGACTGGTTTGATCTCCTTACAGTCCTAGGAACTCTCAAGAGTCTTCTCCAGCACCACAATTCAAAAGCAGCAATTCTTCAGTGCTCAGCCCTTCTTTACAGTCCAACACTCACATCCATATATAACTACTGGAAAGACTATAGCTTTGACTATATGGACCTTTGTCAGCAAAGTGGTCTCTGCTTTTTAATAGGCTGTCCAGATTTGTCATAACTTTTCTTCCAAGGAGCAAATGTCTTTTAATTTTATGGCTACAGTCATCATCCACAGTGATTTTGGAACCCAAGAAAATAAAATCTGGCAGTGTTTTCATTTTTTCCCCATCAATGTTGTATGGAGGTCTATAAATCCCATAATTTGCAAGCTGGGGAACAGGGAAATCCAAAGGTATAATTCTGCCTGAGTTCAGAAGCCCAAGAACCAAGAGCTCCAATGTCTCTAGGAAGGAAAAATGAATATTCCAGCTCAAGAAGAGGGAGAAAATTGGCCCTTCCTCTGCCATTTTGTTCCATTTGGGTTCTTGACAGATTGGATGATGCATGCCTACACTGATAAAGGTGATCTCACTACTCAGTCTGCTAAATCAAATGCTAATCTCTTCCAGAAACACCCTCTTCACAGACACAACTCCATTTTTTATTTTAACCAGCTATCTGGGCATCCTTTAGCCCAATCAGGTTGACACATAAAATTAACCATCACAGACCCTTTGAACATCATGTACATCTTTGTTTTTTTCAGATGATATTTATAGATATCTAGCTCCATAAAATGATTGCCATGAACAGAAGGGTAGACCAAGCAGGTGGGTTGCTGCTTAATCTTCCTTCCTCTTGATCTTATAATAATTCATTTCCTTAGTGCCAGAAAACCTCAAATCTTCTCCCATTACCACCTTGTTTGTGTGTGGCTCATGTCTGACTGCTCCTTAGTGTCAGAGGTAAGCCTGATAGCTGTGTTTCTTCCCCTCATCCAATGCTTTATACACTTCATTGTATAGTCTGTTGGAATTGGCACCTACTTGGACATCACCACTGAGAGTTATTTTTGAGAATCTTATATCTTCATGCAGATAACTCCAAGTGTTGCAAACTGACTGTTTCTTATGCTGACCCTGTCCTCTGACCCACAGCACCACCACTCTGGGGGCATGACTGCTGGGTCAGCATCCTCAGCCCAGGATCTAAATACCAGCTCTCACTGGGATATATGCTCACTTGGAAATTAATTTTCAGGATCTCTACCCATCAAAAAATACCTAATGACAAGTCAAAAATAGAGCCTAGTATCACTGAACTGAATGTGTCCACAGAATTTAAAATTCTGTCATCTTTTACTCCTCAAGACCTTAGGTCTCTATGGGGTCTTCAAAGACAATAGGTCTGTATTCCATGGTGACTAGAATGACTTAGAGGTTAGAACACAATTGTAAAGGAGTGGAAGGGGTATGTGCAGGGAATGAGTAAAAGAAAGAGCAAGATGAAGTTGAAGTCATGGGAATTAATTTCACAGGAAGGTTGTTATTGCCCCCTTTAGCAGCTAAAATTCACATACAGGCACATCTTAAGTAATGTGTCGAGCTGTCCGGAAGATAATTTGAATCCTGTCAAGGCAAACAAGAATATGCTCACAAATTCAAGAGCAATATATGTGCAATTTGCACAACATCAATTTCTTTGGTTGTTTTTGGATGGAGCCATCACCATCAATTAAGTTAGTGACTCTTTGATTCAAATTACTTTTTGACATGTAGTCAACTAAATGGCTCACACAAGCATTATTTTCTGCAGGGTTCCCTAGGCAGTCATATAGTAAATGTAAACAGGTGGGAAGGCAGAACAGCACTGCTGTAGAAGCAGCCTCCTCCCTGCTGCAGCAGAGAGAATAATAACATGAAGAAATATGGAGGCATTATTAGATGGCCTGGAATAAGGCTTCTGAAAGGAGAGATTTGCATATTTATTACATCGTGCTACTGATTCAATATTTCTCCACTTGAGGTTGTCTCTTAACCCCACATCAGGCTGTTATAATCAGGTATCAGAGGTGAAGCAAAGGTAAGGCTGCCTCTCCAGTCATAGAAGGAGAGTATGCCACAGTAAAAGCTTGACTTGGTAGAAGGGCGATGGAGAGGAGTGATATTACTAACAGTATCAGTTAAACAAAGCTTCAGGGAGTCAACATGTATTTAGAGTCCTGGAGGTGAGAGAGGATTATTTCAAAGGATAAAGACAGTGCTCAATAAAGAAATGCATGAAATGCGAGATTGACTTCCAGCATCATTTTCATTATCAGGATCAACATCAGTAATACGATCAAGGCCAGTGTCATCCATATTCAACATAGGCCTGGCCAAGGATTTCAAAAGACTGAAAAAATTCTCAGATATTAGGAATTACTCAGTCCCATGCTTAGATGAGCCCACCTTGAGATTAAGCAGGGACTCCATATATTTTGTTCATAGCACATTCCCAGAACCTACATATATCTGATACACGGTAGGTAAAAAGTATATAACAAAACAAGGCTCTAATGGATAATTCTGAAAAAATCAAAGAATGAATTAACTCTCTATCTGGTTGTCAGCACAAAGGAAACCTAAATTCTGATCATTCTAATTTTGCATTAATCAGCTGTATGACCTTCAGCACCTCTTAAGTTCTGTGAGGCTCTCTTGTGCCTCTCTTTAAAATGGCGTGGTAACACAAACCTTGACCACCTTGGGCCATTGGAAGGGTAACATCACAGAATCCAGGTGAGAATAGCTTGACAATCTGGGAACACTGAACAAAGTAAATTGCTGTTTTTGTTTTATCATCACTTTCCACAGACACTGGTTCTTAAAAAAGAACATTTCTAAAGGGAGGAAGCAGTGCAAATCCCTTAGCTGCCTACACCACAGTCCAATTTGATATTTCTTATGCACAAGATAAAATGCTTCATGCTAAGATATACAATTCCAATACCTTTGTGTTTACTGGTTTATAAAATTCAGGAGCATAAAATCCCAAGTTTCCCTGGGTTTTTGCCAAGCACAGAATACAGATGGAAAGCTGAACATTAAGCCTGTTATGCCAAACTTAAATTTGACCATAAATTGCCGGATAGTTTCAGTTCAAAGGAACATGGCAGTATTATCTTTAAAGCAAATTACAACTGAAAACCAGAAACCAGGGCAGAAAAAAAAAAAAGAAAACTGACAGGGAGGAAAGTGTTTGCAAAAGAAACAGGGACAAGGCAGTGTCCATTTTCAGCTCAATCCAAATGTTCATTTACGTAATCTCATCTTTTCTCTTACATTAAAATAACTTTTACTTACTCACTCATCAAATAAACATTTACACAATGTCCCCTAGGCCCAAGGCCTATGATGATCATAATTAAAAAGGCAGACTTATTGCTCTGTATTAGTTAGAGTTCTTAAACAGAAAGAAAGTAAACTCAGTTAACTTACGCAGAAAGAAAACTTGCTGTTAGGTTAAAGGAAAGCTCTGGAATTTTCTAAAAGGCTATGAGGAAGCTCAAGATTTTGCAGCAGATACACACAGTGTACTCAGAACAGATGGGATCCTGGACGCCTGGCAGTTGAAATTCTCTCCATTTGCACCAAATCCTACTGTTGGATTGAATACATCAAAATCACGGCCTCCATTTGTGTGACACGATGCTTAAAATCTACAGTCATGAGAAAGAGAGTCAGACTGAAAGCTTCAATGTCTTCATCCCTTGTCTGAACCTGGGTAGTGAGCAGAGGAGTCTGGTGGAAAGGGCCAGAAAAAATCCAGCTTTTATGCAGAAAGACAGCCTTTGGATGGACAGATGCGCTGAGCACTCATGCAAAAGCAGGAGGGTAATTCCTAAGGAGACCAATGTGCTGTCGGGATCAGGGCAGTGCCCAAGCAGTGAATGCAACTGCTCTTCTTCACATTTCCTGTGCCTTACTCAAACACGAGTGTACCACACCAGCAGGGACAGGCATGAGTAAGCAGTGCCAGAAATCTGAAGTGTAGAGAGAGAATGGAGTTCAGAGAAAAGAGCAATGAAGGAAAGTGTTACATGAAGGATGATATTTAACATCAGAAAAAATTTAGCCTCGACACTGAAAATCATCCTTGTTTACTGTTCTCATTTTGCTGGTTCTCTTAGTTGTGATGGTCTGTGAATATCATTCTGCTCACTATCAGGAGTGACTCACTCTTACCAGTCAAACGGGAAACAGGATCCTTCTGGGGCTCTGTCCTCCACAGTTGTCCCCTCATTCATTCCCTTTGGTGGGGTCTAACATGTAACCAGGTGGTCACAGAACAGAAGCATAAGGGTTGATGAGGAACACTCATTTCAGTTAAATTTTGCTCTATCTTTCCCTAAAATTTAGAACAAATATTAAGCTCCAGAGAATTTTAAAATTCAGAATGCTCATGTTGGACCAATAAAATTTGACAAGAGAAGTAGAAAAATAGACTGGAAATGATGCCTTTTAAAACCAGTGAAGTCAAATAATACAGCTAAGGAGTAAGAAGAATCCCTAATATAAATTCTGATACCATCCACAATGAACCCAAAGTCTTTGAATGTGAAGATTCATTTATTCCACAGATGTGTAGCGGCCTCTGCTAAGTGCAAAGCCCTTTGGGGAAAAAAGTGAAGAGAGAGACAGTTGATACCATCCAAGGCCTGAAGGTATTCATGAAAGTAGCATGTTTTCTAGAGCTTACTTGCATCAACACAGAACACTGGGGATGGGAGAAATTTTAAAGCAAGTTCTTGAGTTTTGTGATTTTGTTTTTCAGTTTCATTTCAGAGTTCCTGATAAGCTGATTGCACCACCTTTGTTTGAGGAAATGAGGAAAAGAGCAATTCAGTTGTAAAGTGGTTCAAGTGAAAATTGCCCAGTCATGTCTGACTCTTTGCAACCCCATGGACTGTAGCCCACCAGTCTCCTCTGACCATAGAATTTTCCATAATTCCATGGAATTTTGCCAGAATAATGAAGTGGGTAGCTGTTCCCTTCTCCAGTGTATCTTCCCAACCCAGGGATCGAACCCAGGTCTCCCACATTGCAGGCAGATTCTTTAACATCTGAGCCGCCAGGGAAGCCCAAATGGTTCAAGGAAGTGTCATTATTAGCAGTAAGTCAGGTAGAAGGAGGTATAAAGAAGGTAGCAAGGAGGTAGAAAGAAAAATCCACATGAAGAAACTATAAATGAGCAGGTAAGGTGTAGGTATGGGAGATGGAAGAGATTTGGAGGGGTGGAGAAAATGGTGCATCTAAGAAGTGACAGCAGGGAGAGGGTGATGCTAGATACTGAATGTCCATTACTTCATTGAGTTCTCACAACAAGCATATCAAGTAGAACGTGTTATTTTTACATTTTACACATGAGAAAACTTAGACCCCTATGTTTGTTAACATATCTATTCTCTTAGAATGAATAAATAGTAGTATTTCTTCATTTAAGGCTACATGGCATTTTTCTTCATCCAAATATCATATTGCATTAAAATCATTGATTTATGTTTCTCTCCTAATGCACATGATCTCCTGGGGTGGGGGAACCTACTTGTGTATATTTGAATAAATGAAATAAATTAAACTGCTATTAATTTATTTAGAATATAGTATAGCATTATCCCCCCCCTGCCCAAAAACAAGTTTCAGTAGTGATCTAAGAGACCTTTGACTTTTCTTCCAAATTTATCCTTATTCTAAAACTTTTGCCCTTCAGTCTCTTCTTAACCATTTAGAGTTGCCCTTACTCTCCTCAGTCTTATATACCATACCCAACCCACTATGGCCTTTGGGACTTTCTGATGCAAGTTAGCACCATCCTTCTTCTGATTACTGGCCAGATTTTCTAAACTCATCTCCCTTCTCTCGGGTGAGTCTCAACTCAACATCAAGAATGATCCAAATGAAACTGATCAAATCATGGGACCCCCCTGCTCAAAACACTGCAGTGACTCCTCAAGGCCCTCAAGGTGAAAGTCTGTACATTGGCTAAGAAGGTAAATGGTACATCGTTTACTCTCTTCCCTGTCTCTCTACTCTTCTCCCCTAGTCTGCTCTGGGTACACCAGGCACAGTCCTGCTGCATGGCATTGTACTGCCTCTTCCACCTACCTGGGCTTCTCACCCAAGGTATCCATGAAGCTAATTCCTTGCCTCCTTTGGGCTTTTACCTGATTTCAGGTGAATGAATGAATGGATTCTCCCTTTGAAATAAAATAAAATAAAATTTTACTCTTCTCTAAATGACAGCCTTGAAGATTCTGAAGAAGACGTCATAGACTCTATTCTGTCTAAGCTCTCTGTCTCAACTGCTCTTCATAGGATGTGGTTTTCAGCTCCTCTCATCTGAATATTCACTCTAGATTTCTCATGTTCCTTTCAAAATGTGACTCTTCACCTTGAAGACTTCATCTGTGAGATAACCATTCCCAAACTCATCAGATCTTGGCTGACTGAGTAAACCAATCATAAACCATACCAAGATCACTAAGATTGACAATCAAATTTGTTAATTAATTTTGAATCCTTTGTGCATTAGTTCCACAAAATTATGATTTTCAGAAGTAGTTTAGTTGTCAGTCAGATACTGAAAGGAGCCTATATGCTATAATTTTAAAATATATATATATATATAATTTTATTTATTTTTGACTGTGCTGGGTCTTGGTTGCTGCAGGGGCTACTCTTCGTTGCAGTACACAGACTTCTAATTGAGGTGGCTTCTCTTGCTGTGGAGCCACAGGCTCTAGGGCACATGGGCTTCAGTAGTTGTGGCATGTGGGCTCAACAGTTGCAGTTCTCAGGCTCTAGAGCACATGCTCAATAATTGCGGCACACAGACTTAGTTGCTCCTTGTCATGTGGTATCTTCCTGGACCAGGGATCAAATCCATGTGCAGATTCTTTACCACTGAGCCACCAGAGAAACCCTGCTTTAAACATTTTACTTCTTTATAGGGTAGAAGACCTTGTTGTACAGATACCAATTCATGTATGGGTACTGGTTCTTTCTGTTCCTTGTTGCAGCATGCTGCAGTTATGCCTAGAGTGTTTCAACAAAGTAGTATATACATGAGGCTGCAGGTCAGGCCTGGCAGGGCTAGGGTAGATATTTTAAGACTTCTGAGGAGTGAAGGCCCTTAGGGAAACCTAGCCACTGTCAAAGGAGCCACTCATCAGCCAGACCTTTGGAGGTTGATGGCCAGTTTGCTTATGACAAGTGACTGACAGGCTGTGAAACTACAGGGAAGATATATACAGTACACACATGCACACTGATTGATTAAATCAAATGGACGAGAAAGGGCATGATGGTTGAAAAAGCAGTGTATGCAGTTCTACCTCCTCCACAAAGATGGCCTAGATTAAAATAAATGATAGACGTGTAAATGATAAGTGATCTCACACCACTGGCATGAGGCTATGTGCACGAGAAGTAGATGAGATGAAAACCTTTATAGTTTTTTTTTTCCCCAGCTATGATGAACTAATCAAAGGAGAGAGCATTAATTAAAAAGGAAATGTAAATTGCCTTTATAAGGGCAGGACACCAAATCTGGAGTCACTGAAGCATAGTATACGCGCGTTGTGAGAGAATAGTTTCCTTTACATCTTGCCCTTAGCAACCAAGGAAGACAGAAGTTATTCCGGACCTTGTTAAGGATAGAGCCAAGTCCTCCATGTAAGAAAGAAATCAACAAACATCTATGATTGATTTATCATAATATATTCAGATAAAAAATATTCCTCAGGGTATATGTGGGGAAATAGCATCTCAAGAAGCTAATATTCTTTTTAAAAAGTCTAGCTTTAAGAATGCAAATTATGCAATAAATTGAAGCTTCTAAAATGTTATCAACAATAGTCATAAAACCCTACTACTACGAAAAATCAGAGGATATTGTATTTAATTGAAAGATGTAAGGAATGAATGCTGACTATAGTCATCCTGATAGAAGTCTGGGATTCAAAACCAGACAAAGACTGGAGGTGATGGAGTGAAAATACTAAGATGTACTCTCATGTGTTTGAAAAGTTCAAAGGACATGTTAACTGGGTAGCTAGAAATATAAGAAGTAGAGCTAACATTTGCAGAAATAAATGAAATAAAATTACATAAAAATTAAAAAGTCTTCCATCCATCACAATTCTTGACATCTTTACACAATTGAAGATCATGTGATGATGAAGTTGATTATGAAGAGAATGATTTCAATGGTAACACAAGTAGATTATGGCCATTAACGAAATATTTTTCCCTTTGGTACAAATTTGGTCACTTCTGGAGGAATCACAGTATGGAAGCATGGAATCACTAAATCTCTTTGGTTCAAGAGGAAAAGAAAGAAAAGGATGTTAAACCTCATGTTCAATAGGAAATCCATTATCTTGGTCTTTATCCAAATTGTAATTCAAGATACACACTAAAATCTCTACCTCCTCTCAAAGCCTTTCCAATATTGAGTAATATGGCACATGTTCATAAAATAAACTCATACACATGTACACACACAATGCATCTACACACTAATCCATACGTTAATGAGCATGCATATGCCTACTCCTTATATCTTTTTATCCTCATCATTCTCTTTCCATTCATTTCTCATGCTCCACATTGCGTATTCTTATGGGAGTTTCTATTGATGGTACTAAAACATAATTCTTTTTGCACAAACCCTCCAGTGGTTCTCATTTCACTCTGAGGAAGGCTCTTCCAGTGACCCATAAGACTCAATTCAACCTCTGCATTTACCACTCTGCATCCCCTCTCTCCTGTTCTTTTCCTGTCTCTTATTCTGGCCTTTTTTGTATTTCTCAAACACCCTAGACTTGTCCTTGTTTCAGAGTCTCTGCTTTGAACACTGTTTTAAAACTTTTCTTCTCTGTTTTAGGTATTTGTGCAAACATCACCTTCTTGGTGAAAATGTCCCTGACAAACTACTTAAATATAATCTGACTCCCAACCTTCCAAACCCTACTTTTTTATTTCATCTCTCTCCGTAGCACTTCCTAACATTCCCGATTTTTTCATATATATATATATATATATATATATATATATCTCACAAAGAAAATAGAAAGTAAAACAGAAAATAAACAGAAAATAAAAAATGATTATATATATATTAATTTTTGATTTACTGTTTATTCTCTTTTCGTATCTTCTTCTACCTGTTCCCGCTTCTTTGTGCTACTAGAATTCAGCTTCATATTGACATACACTTATTTACTATGCGGATGGCTGCATCCCCAGTGCCTAGATGAATGTACATTCATTGAGTTGATAAAGTGCAGCCCCCTCCCACACACATAGTCTTCACACACACACACACACACACACACACACACAGATACACAACCTTATGAGAAGGTGGTATAGCCTGTCTTTTTATGGATTAGGAAAGGTGACCTAGAAGATAAGCAACTGGCCTCAGATAACAAAGGGATAGTTGAGACTGAATCCAGGGAAATCCAGCTTTGAAAGTGAACCTATAGGTTTGCCAACATACATGTTCTAGAATGTTTCCAGTGACAGTATTTGTAATAACTCTAAAATGTCTATAAACGGTAGAGTGGAAATATTCACACAATGGGATGCTATGCAGTATGAGCTTATTTTGAGGAAAAGAAACCAGAGCTCAAAAGTCCACATTGTATGATTCAGTTTATGCATAAATGTACCTGTGGAAATAAGTAAAGAGCAAAGGACAAAGCGGATTCATTTTGTTAGGGTCAGGATGGTGCTCACTCTCCCTGAGGATGGTGGTAATAGTAGGGAGCAAAAGGGAACAGAGATGAGCCTTTCAGTTCAGTTCATTCGCTCAGTCGTGTCCGACTCTTTGCGACCCCATGAATCGCAGCACGCTGGGCCTCCCTGTCCATCACCAACTCCCAGAGTTCACTCAGACTCACGTCCATCGAGTCAGTGATGCCATCCAGCCATCTCAGGCCTTTGGGTACTATTAACATTCCCTTTTTGATGTGGATAGAGGTACATATGTTTAGTTTGTAAAACTTTATTGATTTTTACCCTTATGATTTGTGCATAATAACATATGTGTGTGTTAGTGACAAAAAGGCTCCTGTTACGTGTACTGTTTATAATTATCTCCAAATGAATGCAGGTGAGACTCATGGACAAGGTGAGATAAGCCTACCTAATCATTGGACAAAAGTGATGGGGCAGTTATTCCTATGATTGTGCTTCCTTTTGTAAGACTGTGTTACAGGTTATAGCAGATTGGAGATTCTCCTGCTGACTCTGAAGAAGTAGCTGCCCCCCTGGAAGAGAGCTGTGTGCCTAGTTCTGAGGACGATCTAGAAGCTTTGAGTGACCCTGGACAATTGCCAGCATGAAAATGGGACTTCAGTCCCACAGCTGAGTAATTTAACCCTGAAATAACCTGTGTGAGTGATAATTCAAGAAAGTCAAGCCTGTAAGACTCAGGTATTAACAATGGGAAAGAAGCATCACTGTCCTATTTCTCCCACATTGAAATTTTTGTATAAGATCCTTGCAATTTGGATAGAGTGAGTCATTGAATATAGGAAGACAAATGAACTTGGCTTTGCAACAAAAAAAGAGGTAATTTTTAATAAGCAACATTAGTATTTGATTTTATTATTCAATATTTAAGACTTACTAAAAATGTGACTTTATTCTGTACTCCAAATTACTGAATGCAAGCACATCAGTTATATATATATATATATATATATATATTTTATAACTGAATGTAAACATCAGTTATATGTGTGTGTGTATGTGTGTGTGTATACACACATATATATGTCTTCATGAATATAACACTTCCACAACCCAATAAAATAGTTTGAGAATTCTATATAGTTAATGAGAATCAGAGTTAAATTTTGTATTCAGAAATGGTATTATTGTCCATTACAAGTTTTTTGATTCTAGTGAGAAATAAATAAACTTAAGCCATTAACATGAGCAAGCTGGACTTCAACCTTTTGTTCATAATCACAAAAACTCGGACTAGACCTGACAAGGGCCCCTTAAACAGCACATGTCTGGGTAAGGAGACAGCCCTGTTCACTTCTGACTGCTCAAACTGAAGCTCTGGGCCTTTCTATTACGTGTTGTCCTATGTTAATTCTCTGCCTATAAATTAATATTATTCCATGCCTCGTCCCTTCTCTTCCTTCTCTTTTCTCTTTGCTTCTTCTTCCCTTCCTTCCTCTTTCCTGCTCTTTGTCCTCTGTGTCATCCCTCATAGAATGAGGTGCTTTAGGGGAAGTTTCAAAATATGGGATCCTTTTCTGTGTCATCATCTATGGTGGGAATAGTACCGATGGGACCTGACAAATTACTCTGTGGAATGGACGAAGGAAAGGATGAGCAAACAAATGGAATGACCTATGTCCTCTGCTAACAAGACTTGGCCCTGTTCTGAGGGGCAGTGGCTCCATCCAATGCCGCCCATCTGTTCAGAGTCCAGGTAGCTGCCAGGTCTCCTCTCCTCGTTGCTTTACCCCAGACCCCGGGTGACAGTGATGGAGCTGACAAGATGTCAGCCGACCCTTATTGATTATGCATGATCTCATTAGTAAAACCTTGGCCCAGTGTGACCTAATCCTTGCTGGGAAAGACTGTGATATACGAGGACCAGCACTTTGTCACTTGAGGTTAGGCAAACAGGAAGACCGCTTAGCACCTGTGGTGTTGAAAGACACAACCCCTCCTGCTCTGGGAAGGCGGCGAGGAGCATAAAGCACACAGGCCCTATGTGGGTCAGACAAGTCACTGAGAGCCCATCCTGGCTGCGAAGCTAGTTATTTATTTATGTTTGTTTTCTAAAAATGCATCTGCTCTGGCAGCCCTGGGACACTTGTCCTAGTAAATAGCTAAATCAGAAATGGGGCAGAGAGAAGCGTGGTTGGACCAAACGTGCTGAGATCCTTGAGGTCTGAGGCTGTTATTCCCTTTGGTACAAGGGACGTGTTCTAACATGTCCCTTCCCCCACCCCTGCTCTCTATCCCTTAAAAAGGCAGCCTGCCACCATAGGCTGGAGAGATGAAGCACTTCACATGTGAGAACACTGAGCCCTAAGGAACAGAAGCCAAATGGAGCTCTGCATCTGACCAGATCAGGGCCACTACCAGCACCAATGGCTCCACTGTGTGAATTACATAAAAAAAAGTAAAATAAAAAAATAATATGTAACTCTTCTTCCATGAGGAAGATCTGTCAAAAGGTACCACCTTTGTGCGTTACATGAACTGTGCAACCTTGTTCCTGAGTTCTGACCACACTGGGACTGACCCAGTCTTATTCTGGGGAACTCCAGTCATAAACAGGCCATCCAAATGAACAGCCTGGGCTCGCTGAACCATTGCACACAGTGACTATGGAGGCACAGTATTTTGAAACTGTGGCATATTTATTTCATCTGGAAGCAAGCATGTGGTTCCATTCCTGCTGAGTGAGGGACAAAGTCTTAGAGATAACCAGTGCTATAATCACCCCATTTAAGTTCCTGAAAGAAGAGTAAGGTGACTGGAAGGAATTCACCCCAAAGTGTTTGTCTACACTAAACAGAAAATATAATTTGTGTCTAGAAATAGGTGGCTCTCCCACTTGAAGCACAATCACTTACTCTTAGCAGGAAAAAAAAAAAAGTCCCTCCCTTGTTTCAATCACCTTCTTTATTAGGCCTCTCCCTTGATTGAGCCAGTCAGGGAAGAATCATCAGTAAATATTGCTTATTAAAGGCTTGGGTCAGATTACCTGCCTGTCAAGCAGAGAGGGTGGGCGTGCACTGGGGCCGTGGCTGCTGAGTGAGCACTCCTGGACTCCCCACACACACCTCAGCAGAACCCAGTCTTTAATAAGCATTGTGTGTTGCTGCCCTTTTTAAAATGATTGAATTATGGCTTTTTATGGCTCTATAAAAGCCTTTATTAATTTGGGGAAGCTTCTGCATCTTCCAATCCTGTCCAGTCTCTTCCGGGAGGTTAAATTATTTATGCAGCTTCCAATTGCTATGTTGATGGTGTTCTTTAAAGAACAAAAGGCAGGACTCTGTTTTCCATGAAGTTTGTGTGGGGAGGATATAGGGGGAGGGGCAAGAAGGGTATGGGTATCTTGAAAGGTGTCACCTCAAAGACCTCATGGGAAGACAAGGGAGGAGACCTCATGATGGTCAGTGGTATTGTTGGGACAACATTTCAGCTCAGGGGGAAGGGACAACGAACTTTAACAGTATCCTCTCTTGAGACATGCCCACGTGTGTTTTCATGCATGAGTGTGTGTGTGTTAGTTCTTCCACCATGGTTTTCTGCTGATGCTTCTTAATAGAAGAATAAAATATGGTTTGTATAGACCTTATTCTACCTATGGTGTGCTTTCAAACATACTATCTCATTTTTATTTTTAACCCCCTATCATTGTGCCTGCTGCTGAAGCAGCTATTTTACCATGTTCATTTCATGGGTCACGAGGCTCAGAATGGTAGTGTCACCAAGTACTGTGTCACTCCCAACTGACCTCTCTGAAAAGCAACCAGACCTTTCGGTCCCAAGTCTGGCTCTGTTTCCATGATAGCTCTGTTCTTTTAGTTGTTGGCAGCTGAAGGGACACTTCTCCCTGCCATCACTCACCAAACTCTCTCCCACCTTGCACACATGTACATACACACACGTGCATAAACATACACAGGCACACAAGCACTTATAGGTCAAATTTATCCATCCTCCCATCTTACTATTTGCCCAATTATCCCAAGTTCCTGAAGCCAGCCCCCCACCACCACACACACACCTGTTGTTTTCAGACAAGAAAGCCTGCTGATTATTCCCTTTGCTTAGTCTACGCAGTTCTTTTGTGCAGGCTGATATACTGATTCCTTCAAGGCCTGGCTTAAAAGCCACCTCTCCCAGGATCCTTCTCTAGATAACCCCATCCTATGCTGCCACCTTTTCTGAATCAGAAGGGATAGAGTAGAGGAGAACATGGGTGCCACCCAAGATCAGAAAACCCACTTGGAAAAGCTAATCAAGTCACTTCCCCACCAGGAGCCTCTAACCCATGAACAGGAACACCAGCCCTGCCCTGTCCATTTCACAAGGATGATCTTAGGGACAAATGAGAGAGTGCATCAAGAAAGGACTATAGGACTTGCAGACCACTATGCATGTTTTATACACTTGTGACCCTTGCTATGAGAAATAGAAAATAAATAAGAATGATCAAGAAAGGCTGAGTTTGTCAGAGAAGGCTCTAACAGTCCTATTAGCTTTGAACTGGTGAAAGGCTGTGGGAAAAAAAGTCTAAGAGGGAGGAGGCCGTGAGTGAGGAGGCAGAGACAGGAAGGCAGCGTGACTTTTTACCAAGAGACTGGCCATAACAGGAGCAGCTGATGAGAGTAACAGCTGGTCTGACTCTTTCTTCAAAAGGAGAAACTTCTGAGAACAAGATTTGAGTGACGAACAGTAAAACAAGGGACCAGGCAGGGTAAACTAAACAACCCATGTGCTGGGGACTAGGAAAAATCTTATTACTAAGATGGCAAGGCTGGCTTGATGCTAACTATTGAGATGCTTTATATGAGAATATACAGAGCTCCCCAGATATTATGACAACCTGAGAGGAGGATTGACTTTAGAAAGCTGTACAGATGGGGCCAATTTATAGTGAATGGGCTGAGGAATGACCAGTCCATAGGGGCAGCACCAGACCCTCTATTACTGCAATTCTAAAACGATCACGGCACAAAGAGAGCCCCTTTACCTGAGTGTGTGCTCCTTAACCTTACACACACACACACACACACACACACACACACACATACACGCTCTCTCTCTCTCTGTCTCTCTCCCTCTCTCTCTCTCTGTCTCTTTCATCAGGACCAGCTCCACAGAGTCAAAGAAAATCTGTGCACATAAAGGCTTTGAAGAACACAGGGTCAGTTTAAATATACAGGACATTTTCAATGCTCACTAAGATGATAATTTTAAAAGTTTTCAGGCTTCTTAAATTTCACTGAATCTGTATAATACTCTATCATGCAGCCACTCAGAGGGACTAATTTCTACTAACACAGTCGAGTCCTGGATTTTCTCCTTTTGTTTCCCTTCAACTCCTCTCCATCTTCCCCACCTTAGTTCATGGTTACACTTTATCTGTTATTTCCCATGTATAGCATTTCGACTGGTCAACCTGCTTTTTAACCCCTACCTTTATATGACTTGAATACCACTCAGAAGCTCCTGCCTTCCTCAGTGACCCTGTCTCTGCCATCTGCCACTAGTTGTGACCTGTAACCCCTCTCCAGGTTTCTGCTCCATCCTGTGGCAGCAGCCCAGGTCTCACCTGCAGAGATGAAAGGTGTAGAACCAACCTCTTCACACCAGAGTATTTGATACAAAGAGGTGTTATTCAGGGATAATTATCATATGAAAAACTCTTCATATTCCCCTCCAATATTTATTCAAATCTATGTTATGTGAGGCGCCAGAGACACAGAAACAGCACAGAGCTCACATTTTCACATGTTCAGATTCTAGTGTGAGAAGACAGACACTAAAATGACACATCCATCAAATCTCCAGTGATGGCATTTCTGATGTCAGGGCAGAAATCAAGCATTTTTAGCTTGGGTAGAGATTCTTTTTTATGTGCTTAATGGTATTCTTCATATTGTCAAAGTTGAGTGAGGACGTGAAGGGAATATTGGGCCAAAGACTTTACTAAGATCGAGAACAGAAGCTACCCCCATCATCTTCCTGCCCCTCAGATGTTTCTGCTGGTTATTCATTTGTGGATGTGTTTTATGTCAAATTGAGCCCTGAGAGGAAGGCGAAAGCTTCAGCTTAAGGCATGTGTGTAGAATCACAGGAGTAATGTTTCAAGTTTGTGGATTCCAGAATCATTATATGTACAACTGGCCAGGTAAATGGTGAAATTGATCTAGCCACGACCACTTGGAGATTTTTCTTTATGTCCTTCTCATGTGCCTGAAATTTGGAAGGAAACAGGAAGTTTGGCAAATCAGAACTTGGCAAATTTTCCCAGTCTGTTTACCAAAATCTTGTTCTAGGTCCTTTTGTGAAACAGTCATGCAGGGGACCATGTGGCTATAGATGTGAAGGTAGGACCTGAGAGACACATGGTCTGTGTTGACTTTACATGAACACTGAGCAACGGCTAACTGAAACCAAAAGAAAATATTTTTTTCTAAAAATGATATAAGTCCCTGGGGGAAATGTCATTCATTTAAGAGTCATTCCATTCAAAATACTCAGTTTTAAATCGATGCACAATACTGGATGCTTGGGGCTGGTACACTGGGACGACCCAGAGGGATGGTATGGGGAGGGAGGAGGGAGGAGGGTTCAGGATGGGGAACACATGTATACCTGTAGCGGATTCATTTCGATATTTGGCAAAACTAATACAATTTTGTAAAGTTTAAAAATAAAATTAAATTAAAAAAAAAAAGAGAAAACCCCCAAAAAATAAAATTATATTAATAGACATTTTGAGGGAAGACTCCTCAGGTAGTTACTGTCTCCATCCTCCAGAAAGTTTCTGTTTAGACACAAAAAGGCTACTGAGAGCTGGTCCAGAGCTGAGCAAGGTCTGTTGGCAACACATTTCAGAGGAGACACCAGAAAGAAAGGCACATTGAGAAAAAGCAAAGGACACAACCCCTTCCTCTTTACGCATGGCAAATCAATTCAGGGTCTTTCATTACCACCTGAAAACCGAATGCACATGTGAACAATAAACTTTAATCTGGTTGACAACAGTTTTTTAAAAAATGCACTGAAAGCAAGTTTCAGCAGCCTGACATACTTTATGACACTTATTAAAAAGACACACTTGTAAGTCAATTAACCTGGCCAATGGTATCTTTTAACTTGTTTTCTAAGAGGAAAGGCAACAGCAAAAGGGCAAAGTTTCCATCTAGAATGTTCTAAGTTGATTTCTTTTCCCTTACAATAAAGGCCACTGACCTGAGTTCCAACTAATATTTGTGAGCCCGCAGTTCACCTGCCTGCAACAACTGTAAAGTTCAAAAGAGGAGCTTATGGGTGTCCTTTCTTGAATTTTACATTTTATTCAAAGAAGAATTGAGACTTAACCTATAAAGAAATCAATTTATGACAAAATAGGTACAATATGGGAGTTAAAATAGAAGCACGATGTATAATATTTAGTTAGCAAACATTTCTTTAGTTCATACTAGAAATGTTTGTATTGAGGGGAAAAAAATCTATGTACTTAGAAAAAAATTGTTTCTAAGGATATGATACACCCACCCCAGCCAAAGAACTCCCAACCACCAGTAAATAAGTAAATTAGCAATTAAATAAATAAGACTTTTTTTGATTTCTTGTATTTTTGTTTTGCTTTTCATTTCCTTAAATTTTGTAATGGATAAAATATTGCAAATTTACTACGTAGTCTTTACTCTCTGAAAATTGTATTATAAGTGTAATTATCTTAGAAATCAATTCATTATAATTATTTAAATTCCATAAATTTAGCACAACAAAAATCATAGCTGCCCCAAAATGCTTGCTAAGAGTATTTTAGTTGCATATAGCTCTTTACTGCAAAGTCAAGTACAGTTGGCCTTCAGGGAGCACTGTAATTTTTTATTTATTTATTTTTTTTGTACACAGATGAGAACAAGTGTTTTAGTATTTTCTTTGCTAGTGAGCTTCCTGCTCTTGACTGTTGATATATTTGGGTCCTTCTGGCTAAGCCTTAAGGCCTTGGGATTGGAAAGGCTCAGGAAGGGAAAACAGCTTATTCATATAGAGATTAAAAACAAGGGGAGTATTGACCTATTTACTTAATATTTATTGTCCAGGCCTAAAACTGAATAAGAACAAATTTCAACAATTTAGAATGTGAGGAGAAATTGGGTCCCAACTCCTCGTGGCCCTATGAGATTGAGATTCACAGATATAGATGTTGAAATGCACACTTCCTGGGTGTAAGGTCATTGCACTCCCTACTACGTTTACATTTATCTGAATTGAGACTATGAAATAACTTAGCTGCATTCATTTTTTTTTTTTTCACATAAACTTTGCAAGCTATATTTGAATTCCTACTAAGGTAGGATTTTGTGACAAAATCAGTTGCCTGCAGGGATGCAGCGCTATGCACAGTTAACCCTGAGGGGAGGAAGACACCAAACGCCTTAAATGCCTTCATCCTGTAGCCTAATTTTTGTATTCAAGTCAGTCACTAAATAATATCTCTCCTTCTACTCTACCTCCCAGTCAGTAAAATAAACGATCTATTGCTAGAGTCAAGCAAGCTTTCAGTTACAAACTATTTTCAATTTTTAGTGAATAAAAATATGCTCTTGTAGACTTCAAATAATTGTGAAAAAAAAAAACAAACAGTTTTTGTAATTGTTTCTCAAAATGTGTATTTTAATAAGTTACTACGATTATCTCTACTTGTACATTTTCTGCAGAAGTTATAAGGAAAAAGTTTGACAAATCCAAAAAGGCACTTCAGACTGGCAATATTTAAAAACAAATTCAAGAACAAATGACGTATTTGGAGAAAATGTATGCAATAGTTTTAATAGGCAAATGATGAATATCCATAATACACAAAGAGCTTACTCAAATAAACTACAGAAAGAAAAGCTCAAGGAATAACAACAAATAATATGAAGTTGGTATTTCAAAGAAAAAATAAAAACAAATGTGCATTAAATATATGGCTACTGCTATTTAGTTCCTAAGTCATATCCAACTCTTTGCAAGCCCGTGGGCTATAGCCCATCAGGCTTATCTGTCTATGGGATTTCCCAGGCAAGAATATTGCAGTGGGTTGCCATTTCCTCCTCCAGGGTATCTTCCTGACCCAGAGATCGAAGCCACATCTCCTGTGTGTCTCCTGCTTGGCAGGCAAATTCTTTACCACTGAGCCACCTGGGAAGCTGATAAATATATTAAGATACTCACAAAACATAGTAACATTTTAAATCTATTAGACTGCCAAAAATTAAAAGAACAAGAATATTGAATTTTATCGAACACATATCTTCTACATTATTGGCAGGACAGTAAATTATCAAGACTTGTTTTGAAAATCATTGGTAGACTATGCATGCTCAGTCACTTCAGTCATGTCCAGCTCTGTGATCCCATGGATTGTAGCCCACCAGGCTCCTCTGTGCATGGGATTCTCCAGGCAAGAATACTGGAGTGGGTTGCTGTTTCCTTCTCCAGGGGATCTTCCCGACCCATTAATTGAATCCACATTGCTTATGTCTCTTGCATTGGCAGGAGATTCTTTACTTCTATTGTCACCTGGGAAGCCTGTCTATGAAAATCTTAAATTTAAATGTGAAAATTGGTTACTTTATGCTACTTTCAGATATCTACCTTATGTAAATATCTATGCAAATGAGCAAAAGTGATCAACTCTTCATTCTTTTAAAAAGCACAATTGGAGACCCTCTGTGTATCCATCAACAATAAAAAAGAAAACTGAGTTATAGAATATCCAGTAGGTGTAGGGTCTGGAGTCATTTACCAAAAGGAGGACAGTTTTGTGTGTGGTAGTGAAAGACTGTCATTCAGTTCAGTTCAGTTCAGTTGCTCAGTCGTGTCCAACTCTTGGCAACCCCATGAATCTCAGCACGCCGGGCCTCCCTGTCCATCACCATCTCCAGGAGTTCACTCAAACTCACGTCCACCAAGTCGGTAATGCCATCCAGCCATCTCATCCTCTGTCATCCCCTTTTTTCCTGCCCCCAATCCCTCCCAGCATCAGAGTCTTTTCCAATGAGTCAACTCTTCACATGGGGTGGCCAAACTGTCATTACATTCCAATAGTTCTGAAAATTGAAAAGACAAATTTTTCAGCACTGTTAATAATATGAACTATTCTCTTTAGAAAAACATTAGTGAATAAATGTGCCTTAAAAACCACAGATGATACCCCTAATACTTGTCAGGGCTTCCCTGGTAGCTCAGTGGTAAAGAATCCACTTACAAAGCAGGAGATGCAGAAAATGTGGGTTTGATCCCTGGATTGGGAAGATCCCTTAGAGGAGTGCATGGCAACCCACTCCATTATTCTTGCCTGAGAATTCCATGGATAGAAGAGCCTGGAGGGCTACAGTCCATGGGGTCACAAAGAGTTAGAAATGACTGAAGCAACTGAGCACAATACTTGTCACTTCAAATAAAGTGTCAGTTGGGATTTCTGCATTTCTCTATTGTTTGACTGCCTTATTGAGCCCAGGGCTTCCTGGTGGCTCAGTGGTAAAGAATCTGCCTGCAATGCAGGAGACACGGTTCCATCCCTGGTTCAGGAAGATTCCCTGGAGAAGAAAACTGCAATCCACTCCAGTATTCTTGTCTGGGAAATACCATGGACAGAGGAGACTGGTGGGCTATACTCCATGGGGTCACAAAAGAGTTGGCCACGACTTAGCGACTGAACAAATATTGAGCCTATCCTGTATTTATAATTAAAAACTACTATTAAACTTTATTTCTTTATTCAAGGATGCACAAATAACTGTGGAAAATATCTTAGTAACTAACTCTCCTGTTCTTAAATCCAAATGCCTCCTTCTAGAGCTGCTTCTGTTATTGTAGCAGTCCAAATACCCATCTCATCAAGCTCTTCAGTGCTCAAATGTTATCCATTCTGCAGCTGGAAGAGCTCTCATTATTTTTGCATGTAGAAAATATGACACCTGAAGATGAAAAGAAAAAAAATCTCATTCAGCTTTTGCAGCATTATAGGTTTTGGAACATCGTTATCAATAACTGTAATATAAACTAAACAGATGTGTCTATAACTCTACAAACTTTCTTATCGTTTTCCAGCAGACATTCTGCAGGGCATGATTTTTAGATACAAAATATTAATTGATAAAGGAATCTGGCCAAAGAAACTCAATGAAGCACCATGTCCTACAGTCTTTAAATATGGATGGACAAATATGCAGACAAAAGAAATAAAAACTGATCTATAAACACCTCACAAAGTTGCAACAGAAAAATTGGCTCAGGAGAGTACAAACATTACATAATTTTTAAATTAAATTTTATTTGATCATAGTTTCTTAACAATGTTGCTAGTTTCTACTATACAACAAAGTGAACCAGTTATACATAAGGCTTTAATATAATTTTATTCAAATCTCTGATATATTTTTGCAAAACATGTTTTGTTGCCTAGTGATGGTGATAAGTCATTTGTTTTTTGACTAGCTCAGTGAAAGAAGCATGACAGAACTCTTCTAGACAGTAATAGATAAATATCTGTATGCTATTCCCCCAAAAAATGTTTACATATATTTCCTCATGATATCGTTAGATGCCTTTTCAAAGAACTGAAGAAAAGTTAAAAAGAAAAGCACCCTGTATTGAAGCTGATGCTTTAAAAAAGAAGACAGAAAATAAAAAATATAGCACAGGATAGTGAGGTTGAAACTACAGAATTATTGGCTAGGACAGAGTGATATCTTTTGAACATTTATTTTTTTTTAAATCTACCGAATCGATTGCTAACAGAAGTATGAAGTGAAAAGTGTCTAGAGTTGTAGATAACATTATACATACCCTCCAGAAATCCCTGAATAATAAGAAGCCAGGTTCTGAATCAGACAATGTTTATAAACTCTTTTTCCCTCCTCAGAATGTTTACTTACAACTACAGAAGAAAATAAATTGGAAATCTTTACTTTCAAATGGAAAGAATTTTGTTGTCAGTCAGTTCATGCTGCTGCACATATCCAGATCAGAAGGCAAAAAAGTCTGCGAGCTGGGAGCACTATTACAGTATTTGACTAAACTGAAAAATAAAGTGCTCAATTAGAATTTGATGTAAGGACAGGTTGTAGAAATGCTGCAGCCTACAGATTATTATTAGTACTCCATCCAGTCTGTCACTATTTTAAGCATCCCTGTGTAACTTCAATAAGAAGGCATCTTTACTGACATACTTTGTTTTTCTTGTCACAAAGTTTGATTCCTCTAAATTCAATGGCATGTAAGTTTTTGGCTATTTTGAAATATATACAAATCATACACACACATTCTTATAAATAGTTGCAATATATTGGGGCTTCCCTAATAGCTCAGTTGGTAAAAAAATCTGCCTGCAATGCAGGAGACCCCGGTTTGATTCCTGGGTCAGGAAGATCCACTGGAGAAGAGATAGGCTACCCACTCCAGTATTCTTGTGCTTCCCTTGTGGCTCAGCTGGGAAAGAATCTGCTTGCAATGGGAGAGACCTGGGTTCAATCCCTGGATTGGGAAGATCCCCTGAAGAAGGGAAAGGCTACCCACTCCAGTATTCTGGCCTGGAGAATTCCATGGACTTTATAGTCCATGGGGTCGCAAAGAGTTGGACATGACTGTGCAACTTACACTTTCATACTTTAATTTTTTCTAAATATGGATTTTCTACATCTCCTTGGTGGTATGAAATATCAGAAGCCCCTATAATGTGGGTGTTTTTTTTTTTTAACTATACTGATGAGAGTTGAATTGGGAGCCCTTTCCTGATCCTGAGGCTTTTGTCTCCCCATGCCTGGAGGCTTTCACTGGCCACTCTGATGCTGATGGGCCATGTCTTCCTGCCAAAGATGCTGAAACAGTATATTTTGTGAGATCATCTAATGAGCCAGAGCCAACTGTGGGCTGTGAACCACTTTGAAAGGGTGGGGGTGATTCACTAGGACAGTCTCATTGAGTAGCCCTGGAAAATGCATAAAGAAATGAATTTGCACACATATTTAGATACTTTTCTGTGATGCTCAATATGACCAACTTGCCAGATGCTCATAAGCCTGCAGTGATCTCAACCTCTGAACTTTAGGAACAGGTAAATTGCAGTCAACTACATTTATTGCTGGAAAAAATAAGTGATGATGTCATTTGAAAGCAGAGCCCCTAAAGAAGAATGGTTGCATCAGGACTGGAGCAGGTGTGAAGAAAAATGACAGGCCTGATTTCTAACTTCTCCTAAGCTTAGAAAGCCTTCTTCCCTTAGAAAGAAGAAACAGCTTGCCAGGTGGATTTGCTAAGCTCTAGTTTAAGAGGAAATAACCACAAACAAACAGCACCAAACATTTCTGACAAATGGATGGCTTTGGCACCTGAGGTGCATAAGAAGGGAAGGGAAGGATAAAAAGGGACACAAAGGTAGAAAGGGGCCCAAAATGAATAATGAAGAATGAAAGCAATCTGAAAAGAACACCTGCTAGACTGACAACAGAAGAGGAACAGGAGAGCAAAGTAAGATAAATGCTCATCTTGGAGATATGCAAGATGGAAGGAAGGGGAGAAAAGGCAGGTATGAGCCAGTTATATAAATGAATTACACAGGAGCAGGCTTGTTTTCAACACACACTTGAATCAACACTATGCAAAGATCTATGATAACCACCCCACCGTTTTGTCGATGCTCAAAATAAGCCAGAGTAATCAGGAGGAGTGATGGCAAGGCCTAGGAGTTGGGTCCATCTGTCTTTTCCTTTGCTGGCACTGTGGTTATTATTATTACAGTAAACCTGTCACTATTCAATGTCCACAGCGGTAAGTCATTCTGCATAGTTGAGTTTCCCGATAAATGAAGCTTTGCCAATTTAAGGACTGAGAATTTATGTTAATTCTTTAAACTGAATCTTTTGTTTTAATAGATTACAATCTGCTGCTCCTGCTGCGAAGTCACTTCAGTCGTGTCCGACTGTACGACCCCATAGACAGCAGCCCACCAGGCTCCCCTGTCCCTGGGATTCTCCAGGCAAGAATACTGGAGTGGGTTGCCATTTCCTTCTCCAATGCATGAAGGTGAAAAGTGAAAGTGAAGCCGCTCAGTCGAGTCCAACTCTGAGCGACCCCATGGACTGCAGCCTACCGGGCTCCTACGTCCATGGGATTTTCCAGGCAAGAGTACTGGAGTGGGGTGCCGTCGCCTTCTCTGGTTGATTACAGTCTACCTCATTGCTGTTAATGTTAGTCAGTTTTCCTTGGGCCCTGGCCAAATTAGACCCCAACAGCTAAAATGTAGCTTTGTGTTAGACGTCTGTTTACTAAACCACTGCAGCACTTTTGCCTTTCTATTTTAGTTTTCATTCAAAGATGACTCAAGATTCATCTGTCCTAAATTTTATTTTTCTAATAACTCCACTTAGGTTTCTTTGTAGGTTTAATTTAACAAGCCTTTATCAGCCCTTAGCTATACAACATACTGTTATTGTTGTTTTTGTTAAACCTTACCTATCTTTGTGGACCATTACATGTTTGAGGAAAGATATTAATTTATAGGATTTCATGAAAGAAAGGGGAATTCAGCAGTCATATTATAGAAACAGAGTGTTTTACAAATTAGGAAAATGGGCTCACTGAGTTATTTTCTTTGCTGAATGCCACAGAGCTAAGTAGGGACAGATAGGAAACTAGTACACAGGCACCCCAAAATCTTCCCTAGTGGCCTCTTTTTAATGCAAAATATTAGTTTATATTCTGAACCTTTTCTCCTTTACTTTAGAAGGAAGGTAGTATGAAGTATAGAAGTGATCTTAAGGTATGGAGAAGTGTTCAGAGCCTTCATTATCCCTGACTATAAGATACATACTGTAGTACATGATTCATAAGATCTGTAATGTATTTACCACAAGCTTAGTTTGAACTAATCTGTGTTCACCCTTAGATTCCTCTACAGGATTAGCAAGGGACATAGTTGCTTTAAAAAAGAATGAGAATGTATTTTCATTTCAGACCTGGCATCATCCTAGTAAAGACTCACTTTAGGAAAACAACCATAGGGTCTTCAAAAGAGTGTCACTAGGAGGAGAAATGATCTGCAAATTAATAATTTTACTTCTGCCAGTCTGCTATTCTCTATTCCAGGTCCCACAGGCTTATGTCTGATTTATAAGGAGATGGGCAAACAGGGGGATAAAACACAAAAGTTCTGTTTCAAGTCTTCTGAGGAGGGTCCTCATGTACCAGACAACATGAACAGATTTCCAGCTCAGTGTCCACTGCAAAGGTTGAGGAACCATCTGCTTTGCAGATGTTTAACAATCAACCCTGGGTATTTATGTCCCCAGTGCTGACATCAGTGGCATAATTGTCCTCCAGGGAGCATCACTGACATTGGTAGCAGTATTGGCGGCCTGGGAAGTAAATACCATCACTTTTCACTGTTCACTTATACTTCTGATATTAACTAAGCATCTTTCATAGCCCAGGCATTTGAAAGATATTGCTGATAACTCATCCTCATTATTTTACTATATTGGAGTAGTGGAGGAAAAGCCAAATAAACCGTTGAGAACGGTACTGTGTAGATAATGGTAATGGATGTACTAGGTGCTGTGGGAGTATACAGGAAGCATGTCTTATGCCCATTTGGAGGTGTACAGTGGGAGTAGGACACTTTCTTGAATAACTCAGCTTAAGGTGAAACCTAAGGATGATGGCCAACATTCTACAGGGAAGGTTATTCTAGAATGAGGAAGAAACTGAACATTGGTATGGAATGAAGAGCGAACATAACATCTGTAGGCAACATAAGAAAATTTAGTTGGGCTAATAAGTGATCTGCCTGATAAGGATGTGATGATAAGACTGGAAGGAAAGGAAGGGGCAAAATATTGGATCTCTATCCTTAGAAAAACATGGCATCACTAAAAGGCTTTAAGAAAGTATGGCATGATCATATTTGCTTTTTATTTTTTTTTTAATTTTATTTTATTTTTAAATTTTACAGAATTGTATTAGTTATGCCAAATATCATAATGAATCTGCCACAGGTATAGTGTTGATGTCATACAGATAAAATAGATTGGAAAACTATCTATTGGGGGCCATTTCAGTCATCAAATTGAAAGATGTCTATTTAGGAGGCTGTTGTCATGGTTGGAGACAGAAAATGTTGATTGGGGCAGAATTGTGGTGAAGATGGTTTGGGGAAATAATTGTGATAGTAGGTAGATTTACAGTCATAGTTGGTAAGATTGGCTGACTAGTTGGATGTAGGGTATGAGGGAAAGCTAGGAGTCAAAGAAGAGGCTGAAAATTGACATCAACCTCTTAGATAAGGTTATTGAGATGATACGAGGTGGGATGATGGAATAACCAGATCAGGAGGGAAAGTAATGACGAGAGGCATATTGCAGGCCTGATGGATATAATGGGCATAGTTAGAATAGTCAGAAGTCTTGTTGTGAAGAGGTTGTCAGAGGTACAGGAGGAAACTGAGAAGACAGAAGTAGAGTAGGACGATGGGCCATGTGCAAAGTGCCCGCCCAGAAGATGGGGCAGGTCAGCACATGTTGGTCACTCATCAGGAATTCTCACAATAACTGCAGTGGATTTAAGGGAGGATATATTCCTCTATTTGTGCATTGAGGCAGAGCCATACAAAACGTATTCTTGTTATCATGGCCTTATTATAACCCTCTTCCAGAATGGCCCGTGGAGCACAGTGATCCATAAGTCAATGTTCTGGAATAGGTGATCAATAATTGTTAGCTTCTTCATTCTCACTCTTCACCTCACAAAACAAAGTTCAAGCCTAAGAATTCAATAGGCAGTCAACAGAGCATTTTGATATAAAATTGATTGGTTGATTTAGAGACAAAAATTAATCTGTATTTCTACAGCTTGAAAAAATGACAAGTTTTCTCAGTCCACTATTTTCTTTGGTTGTTTAGTATCAAAGTAGGTTGATGGCTTCTTTTAGTCCTTTTAGGAAATTACACTTTGGGGACTGGTAAAAAATATAGACTTGGTAAGATAAGCAAAACTGAATAGATCTTGATTTTTCATTTGGAGATTTCCATGTCAAACATGTCTCTGTCTGCAGATTGAACGACAAACCCACTGAAACAGAAACCAACTCAGATTTGCTGCCATTGCATCTTGAGAAGCACAGAAGGATTCAAAAGACCACTCAAAACAAACCAAAAAGAGGGAAAAGCCTCTAAGCCTTTTTTAAAGGTTTTAGGAAGGAAAAGAAATGCTAAGTGCCTGTGAATAAATACAGACATACATAGACATACACATCTTTTCTAAAACACATACAAAAAACTTTAAAAGAATCTCCAATTTCCAATGCTTTGGGAAAGTTCAATGAAAAGGAAAATCCATTTTTGTCTCCATCTCTAGCCAGATTCACCAAGAGAGGGAACTGACTCCAGGTATAGATTCTGAGGCCGTGTTTGGCACTGCTTTGAAAGTTTCTTTTTGTTTTCTGTGTCTGGCAGATTCACTCCTGGGTCCTCCAGCAAATCCTGCCTTGCACTTCAGGATATTTACACAGAACAGTTAATAAACAATAGATGATAACCAGCTATTCAATCCCTCCATTGCAGAAGTTAGGTGATCGTCTCCAATGTCCAGAAAATAATGACGATGGTTAATCTTTTGGTTACTTACTTGTTAGGCACAGTTCTAGCTGCCTGACATAGATTTTCTCATTTAATCCTCACAACGACATAAACAACACATTCTTATTGTTGTTGTTCAATCACTCAGTCATGTCTGACTTGTTGTGACCTCATGGACTGCAGCATGCCGGGCTTCCCTTTCCTTCACCAACTCCTTGCTCAAACTCATGTCCATTGAGTCAGTGATGCCATCCATCTACCTCATCCTCCGTCATCCCCTTCTCCTCCTGCCTTCAATCTTTCCCAGCATCAGGGTCTTTTCCAATGAATTGGTTCTTCGCATCAGGTGTCAAGAGTATTATAGCTTCAGCCTCAACGTTTGTCCCTCCAGTGAATATTCAGGACTGATTTTCTTTTAGGATCAACTGATTGGATCTCCTTGAAGTCCAAGTGATTCTCAGGAGTCTTCTCCAATACCACAGTTCAAAAGAACCAGTTCTTCGGTGTTCACCCTTCTTCATGGTCCAACTCGCACATCCATACATGACTCTTGGAAAAATAATAGTTTTGAGTGTATGGACATTTGTTAGCAAAGTAATCTCTCTGTTTTTTAATACACTGTCTACCTTTGTCATAGATTTTCCTTCAAGGAGCAAGCATCTTTTAATTTCAAGTCTGTAGTCACTGCCTGCAATGATTTTGGAGATTTTGGAGAAAATGAACTCTGTCACTGTTTCCACTATTTCCCCGTCTATTTGCCATGAAGTGATGGGACCAGATGCCATGATTTTAGTTTTTTGAATGTTGAGTTTTAAGCCATATTTTTCACTCTCCTCTTTTACCTTCATCAAAAGGCTCCTTAGTTCCTGTTCACTTTCTGCCATAAGGGTGGTGTCATCTGCATATCTGAGGATATAGATATTTCTCCCAGCAATCTTGATTCCAGCTTGTGCTTCATCCAGCCTGATATTTCACATGACATACTCTGCATATAAGTTAATAAGTAGGGTGACAATATATAGCCTTGACATACTCCTTTCCCTCTGAACCAGTCCATTGTTTCATGTCTGGTTCTAGCTGTTGCTTCTTGACCTGCATACAGGCTTCTCAGGAGGCAGGTAAGGTGGTCCGGTAGTTCCATCTCTTTAAGACTTTCCCACAATCAGTGGTATTATTATCTCCTTCATTGTACAGATGAAAACCTAAGACATGGAGCATGTAAATCCCTTCCCAAAAGTCTCATAGGAAGGATGGATTAGAAACAGGGTCAGTACCCACATTATCAGTTTCTAGAACCAGAAAATTCGAATTCACTCTGCTAAAAGAACATCTAATTTGAGAAGCCAGTAATTCAACTCAGGTATCCTTGAAGTGTGATTTCTTAAAATCCTAATTATTTCTTGGTGGACTAATGATAGAGTGACTCAGTATAAGACTCAATTTTCAGGTTTAAACTCAGTCTCTCTGAGGCTTACCAGAACACAGAGGCATTGTCTCTGCTGTCAAGAATTTACCTGCCAGCTCTAGAACCCCAGAGCTCAGCGGTTAAGGCTGAAAAATCAGTGTCAGTGTCGCAGACTTTGGCATAAGACACACACAGTGACATAACACATACATTGACTTCATGGATCTATTATCAGCAAGCTATGTTATACCATTTCTTTTTAGAATTAGGCCAAAATTCCTCACACAGTTAAATAGGATTTAGAAATTCTAACTACCAAATATTGACACAAAAATTGGAAAAAAAAAAAAGATGATTTATATAGAACACTTTGCATTACACTTGGCTTTTTTAAACTGTAGCTATTATTATCATCATTATTGTATTATTTCGGCTTCTCTGATAGTTCAGTTGGTAAAGAATCTGCCTGCAATGCTGAGCAACTTTTACTTATTGCATTATTTACACTTCTCACAACATAAGCAGTAGTACAAGACATTCTATAATAAATTCCAAGCTAGTGACATGTACAGTGCATATTCCAGGAAGTCGGCCACTAACCTGTCTTCCACAAAATTCTCCCCAAGCGAGAATTTTCAGAGGGATACAATTTTAAGAGGCAGTCACAAAGTGAGGACGAACTGAACACTATCTGAAATGATTTTTCCCACCTCTGAACTTATATCTGTTTAATGCCCATAGTGTCTTTTTCTTTAAGACTTAGAATCATATTGTTCTTTATAACATTTCTTATATAATTATTTAATGTCTTAATACTATTTAACTGTTCACCTGTTTAGGTGTTGGCTACCAAATGATTGATTAGTTCCCAAGGGAAGGGACTGTATTGTTTTTATATCTGTATGTTTTGCACTGTCTGGTTCATGACACTGCACATTGAAGGCACTAGAAAATGTATTTGTTACTTTTGATTCTATTTAATTAATTTGCCTAGATTTGATTTTATAATAGGTACTGGAGAATTTTCATAGGCAGTTAATGCCTTCCATTCTTCTGTAATTACATGATTCCATTACATTTTTCATACTGAAAACTTAGAGAAAGTGAAATGTTTAGCACTGAGCTAGCTGGCCTTTAGAAAAGAAAGACTATTTAAAAGACTACTACTAAAAAAAACAAAACTCAGAAAAATCTAACATTTTACTGTTTATCTAAAATATTCTAAGATAATGTTAAGAATATATAATTTTGAGGCCTTTTAAAAACTTCTCAAATAAAGTTGATAGTAGAAATAAGTATCTTATGTTTTGTTCACAGTTTCACATTTGAAGTCAACTATTCTGGAGGGAAAAGCATATCACTGTGTTCATGTATCAGACGCGAAAGCCTTGAGGCATCATCTACATGAAGAAGAAAAACAGAAAAATAACTTATCCAGCAGAATAACAGTGATGACTACTCATCTCTGTTGGTTAAGCCCAAATAAGCTTAGTTTTATTTGATTATTTTTACTGCTGGCATTGTTTTGGCATTAGCAACCATTTAAAAAATATTTTGCTTTGTCAATATCTATAATAATTCTATTAAAGACAGTGAAGTGGAGGTGGGCAGAGAGTAGACGCAAGCGGCATGGAACCTGGAGCTGCCCTCAGAGCTTTCAGTTAAACTAAGGAAGGGACTTTGGGGACAGAACCATGTATGCCCGTGATTGACGAGGAGACAGCTCTCATGTGGATTATGCTTGCAGTGATTGTTGGGAATATCTACAAACTGTTAAGATATTAAATGAGCTTCATTTAAATAGTTTGTCAACTTGTCTAACTAATCATCTTACTAGACTTGTCAAAAGAAACTAAAATCATATAGACCAGAAAGATTACTCCATCTCCTATATGGTCTATGACATGGTCTAAGAACTCAGTTTTTACCATTTCTTTGCCGTGAAAACCATTTACAACAAATTGAATAGAAGCAAAGTTTTAATTCTTTATCCAATTTACCCAAACTACTTAGCTTTTCAGAGTAATAATTTCTTAGTCTATTTCATTAATTCCAAAGGGTACTAAGCTGTTTCAGGATGAACCTGGGGAGCAGTTATGTTGCTTAGGGGAATCTTCTATAAACAAGGAGAACAAAAATGACCAGATCTCACTGGTGATTGGTGACATTACAGATATCCACAAGTTCATGCAATCCCAGGTGCTCAGTGTCAACAGCTCGACTGTCTTTGCAATGCAGAGTCATATGGGGAAGAGTTTAGATAGCCCTGCTGTATGGAAAGTTTTCCAAGAATTAGATTTTTGAAAAAGAACAAAGTATTCAGTGTAGAATATGCACACAAACACATAAAAAAGGCACTTATTTGAAATGACTGTATGTATTTTTTAAGGAGTTGGCAAAAGACATCTACATTTTAATGAGCGTTTACCCTATCCAACCTCAAGATACTAACTTGTTTTAAGCACTGAGTCAAGGAGGATAGTGGCTTGCTTGAGGCTCTTTTGTTAGTTTGTTCTGGAGCTGCGATTTGTACCTAAATGATTGTACTCTCCCTATGTTTCTCAGATTACTTACAATTAAAGTGAGGAGGCTAAAATGCAACAAAAATACAAATTACAGTAGCCTGTGGAACTGCTTATAGTCTTTCAAAAAGCAAGAGGAAGATACGTGATTTGGTACTGGAGATCTTGAAAAAGTGTGAACTGAAGGCTTGGATTGTGAAACCCAAATCTCAAAACAGGCCAGCACATCAGAAAATATAATTATCTTTCCTTTTTCTCACCTTTTTGGGGCCACTATTAGCAGATATGGAATTTATTATACATACCGTAAGTAATTTGCCATCAAGTGGTTTACTAATGGAAAAGACAAGTGTGAATATACATTAGGATGAGAGAAGTTGATAGGAATTTGGACACTGGGATCAGCATTTTATCCTTTCTCTATTGAGATCATATAAAAATGAGTAAGCACATCCTGCTTTCCTCTTTCTCCGCATCCTGTCTTAGCAACATAAATACTAATTGGTTGCTATGGTGATCTCAAGCTTGTAACTAAAACTGAGGTATCTAGGTAACAGTGTCTAAAGGTGAGAATGATAAATGCTTCAACTCTGGGGTTTTGTAAGGAGATAGTGCTGGCATATAAAAACTGGCAAATGTAGCCTCAACTCCAAAAGACTGGTAAATTTGTTAATTTTATCCTCATCATTTCTGACTACATCAATTCATCTACCTACAGAGGCTGGATTGCCTTCATATAAGTTAGTCTCTGAAGTTGACAACTTCCATAAACTTGCAGTCAATGAGAAATACCAGTTATGGGCAGAATTTAGCACTTAATACACTTTTTATTTTATTGCTGAAAAGGGTTCAGCAGCACTAAGATGATTTAAGCCATCAATGAGATGCAGTGGAAACAGCCTAGTAAAATCATAGTCAGTCTGTGCCTCCTGTCTATGACTCACAGGTTTATTAAGAAATCTCATTTTTTAAGGGCCCAAAGGATGAACAACATCTCTCCAAGTCATGGCCTTTGTGCTTTAATCGGTGGTGGCCACCATTCAGCTGCATAATGTGTCACCAACCTTTCCAGGTCTCTGTTTCCTCATTTATAAAGGGATGACAACTGGGCCTCCCTCCCAGGACTGTTATGAGGATTAAGGATTGAATTCTTCTAAAGCACTATTCTAATACAAGTGCTATATAAATGCTAAATACTAACCTATGCTTTTAATTTTATTCATTCTTCACATTTGAAAATTATAAAGAGAGTTCTGTGGTTACAAGGGTTCAAAAGAGAATGCTTTTCTGTAGAAAATAAATGTATATATGTGACCCCATGGACTATACAGTCCATGGAATTCTCCAGGCCAGAATACTGGAGTGGGTAGCCTTTCCCTTCTCCAGGGGATCTTCCCAACCCAGGGATCAAACCCAGTTCTCCCATATTGCAGGTGGATTCTTTACCAGCTGAGTCACAAGGGTTGCCCATATATATTTATATACACATATAAACAGGTATACTTATATATGTCTATTGATACATAGAATGTTATATCTGCTTGCTTATTTAGTTAGTTATGAAGATATAGAGTGGGGCTTTTTTATTGGCTAGTGGCTTTAAAAGTACTGACAGAATTATCATGTAACAATTAGGAAATTGGAAAGTTTCCTATATCTTATTTAGAAATGGAACAAGGTCAAATAACCCTATCACACTTCCTGCCCTCTCCTCCTCAGCCTATGAGCAAAGGAGGACATGTGGATCGTCTGCTATGTGAGAAAGAAGGAGAGTGCAGTGATCCTTCTGTCTCTATCTCAAGTCAAGACAAAGGGGAGGGCATGTATCTGCCCCACTGAAACTAATTTGGTGCTCGAAGCATCAAAGGAAATCACTTAAAACAGCACATAAACAAGGAAAGGATGCTTATTTTTCTTTTTGCTTTGTTGGATGTATGTGTAAGCTGGGTCTACTTTGATTATTTAAACAATGAGAAATAAAATTGGAAAGGACAGAGTGGAGAGAAGGAACCTCACTGAATAACCTCTACTCCTACTGTTTGGCTTGGCAAAAGCATGAGTTTTTCTTAGCTAAAGCAGCTATATGGAATCATATTTTAGCCATCTAACCAGTATGTGACCCCAAACAGCTGACTATTGGCCAAGGGAATTTGAACAGCAAAATGCTAGCAGGCAGACCCACAGGGCAAGGGAATAAGGAAGTCTAGTGGGGTTACATCACATGGGTTCATCTCTAACAGAGAACTACATAGTGAAGAATTCTGGCAGAATCTCCCAAAGGTGTAAGAAAAAAAAAAAAAAAAAAAACTTCAAATAAGAGTTTAGTCCCAGTAACTACACTCCAATAAAAAATAACCAAAATAATAATAATAATAAGCTTAAGCTTATTTTTTAAATCAAAATACATACTACAGAACTCAATAAACAAAATGTATATATAACCTAAAAACTAGCTGTTGTATATTAGGCAGCTGGGTTTATTAGGTAAAGTAGGGGATGGTCAAAGCAATGTTACTATAGAGTTGGAGTGAATTATAACATAGAAACTTAAAAGACTGAACAGAGTCCTGTAAGAAAATAAATATTACAAATCAGTAAATCAGATATAGAATGTTTTTAAATTTCTAATACAATGAAACAAATATTTTGAACATGGTTCTAACCAATTATTTAGACCGACCCCGTCATATCTTAATATTTAACTAATTTGATAGTCTTCATATCACTGATAAATAAAATGAACAGTGTCTGCCTATAAATATTTTAAGTGGTAATAATGTGACAGATGTTACATAAAGACCTTGTCACAGATCATGTTATTTAATGCTCACAAAAATTTTATGGGATGTACGCTATTATTCCTGTCATACTTGGGGAAACTGAATTCCTGAAACCTTAAGTCACTTATTGAAATTAGAGCCAAGGTAAGTATAGTAGGTTTGATTGTTTTGCTGTCTAATTGAATAGGCCTTTTTGAATTCCATTGTCTGCGTGTGCCTCGTCCCTCCGTCATGTCTGACTCTTTGTGACTCCTTGGACTGTAGCCTGCCAGGTTCCTCTGTCCATGGGGATTCTCCAGGCAAGAATATTGAAGTGGGTTGCCACGCCCTCCTCCAGGAGATCTCTCCAACTCAGGGATTGAACTCAAGTACCCCACATTACAGGGGGATTCTCAACCATCTGAGCCACCAGGGAAGCCCAAACATTTTTCTAAGGCAGGATCCACAGGTAACCCGGGAATCAAACCCAGGTCTCACTCTGCAGGTAGATTCTTTACCAGCTGAGCCACCAGGGAAGCCCTGGAGGAAGCCCTCCAAGAATACTGGAGTGGGTAGCCTATCCTTTCTCCAGTGTCTAAGAGCAGATCATTAAGACGGAAATATTGTTTTGCTTTCTCATAAGATTATATCTTTTGATCTTGCTCACAATAAATACCTTTGTTGTTGTTCAGTCACTGCAAATCTTTGAGATCCCAGGAACTGCAGAAGAAAGCCTTCCGCAGTGATCAGTACAAAGAAATAGAGGAAAACAATAGAGTGGGAAAAACTAGAGATCTCTTCAAGAAAATTAGAGATACCAAGGGAATATTTCATGCAAAGATGGACTCAATTAAGGACAAAAATTATATGGGCTTGACAGAAGCAAAATCTATTAAGAACAGGTGGCAATAATACTCAGAAGAACTACACAAAAAAAGATCTTCATGACCCAGATAATCACGATGGTATGATCACTCACCTAGAGCCAGATATCCTGGAATGCTAAGTCAAGTGGGCCTTAGGAAGCATCACTATGAACAAAGTTAGTGGAGGTGATGGAATTCCAGTTGAGCTATTTCACATCCTAAATGATAATGCTGTGAAAGTGCTGCACTCAGTATGCCAGCAAATTTGGAAAACTCATCCATGGCCACAGGACCGGAAAAAGTTAGTTTTCATTCCAAAACCAAACAAGACAATGCCAAAGAATGCTCAAACTACCACACAATTGCACTCATCTCACATGCTAGTAAAGAAATGCTCAAAATTTCCCAAGCCAGGCTTCAACAATATGTGAACCATGAACTTCCAGATGTTCAAGCTGATTTTAGAAAAGGCAGAGGAACCAGAGATCAAATTGCCAACATCCCTTCGATCATAGAAAAAGCAAGAGAGTTCCAGAAAAACATCTATTTCTGCTTTACTGACTATAGCAAAGCCTTTGACTATGTGGATCACAACAAACTGGAAAATTCTGAAAGAGATGGGAATACTAGACCACCTGACCTGCCTCTTGATAAATCTGTATGCAGGTCAGGAAGCAACAGTTAGAAGTGAACGTGAACTAACAGACTGATTCCAAACAGGGAAAGGATTATGTCAAGGCTGTAATTTGTCACCCTGTTTATTTAACTTAAATGCAGAGTACATCATGCGAAATGACAGGGTGGATGAAGCACAAGTTGGAGTCAAGATTGCCGGGAGAAATATCAATAACCTCAGATATGCAGATAATACCATCCTTATGGCAGAAAGCGAAGAGGAACTAAAGAGTCTCTTGATGAAAGTGAAAGTGGAGAGTGAAAAAGTTGGCTTAAAGCTCAACATTCAGAAAACTAAGATCATGGCATCTGGTCCTATCACCTCATGGCAAACAGATGGGAAAACAGTGGAAACAGTGACAGACTTTATTTTTGGGGGCTCCAAAATCACTGCAGATGGTGGCTGCAGCCTTGAAACTAAAAGACGCTTGCTCCTTTGGATAAATTTACGACCAACCTAGACAGCATATTAAAAAACAAAGACATTACTTTGCCAACAAAGTTCCATCTAGTCAAGGCTATGGTTTCTCCAGTAGTCATGTATGTATGTAAGAGTTTGATTTAAAGAAAGCTGAGCATCAAAGAATTGATGCTTTTGAACTGTGGTGTTGGAGAAGACTCTTGAGAGTCCCTTGGACTGCAAGGAGATCCAACCAGTCCATCCTAAAGGAATTCAGTCCTGAATATTCATTGGAGGGAATGATGCTGAAGTTGAAATTCTAATACTTTGGCCACCTGATGAAAAGAACTGACTCATTGGAAAAGACCCTGATGCTGGGAAAGATTTAAGGCAGGAGGAGAAGGGGTAGACAGAGGATGAGATGGTTGGATGGCATCACCAACTCAATGGACATGAGTTTGAGTGAATTCCAGGTGTTGGTGATGGACAGGGAGGCCTGGCCTGCTGCGGTCCATGGGGTTGCAAAGAGTTGGACATGACCGACCAACTGAACTGAACTGACTGAACTACAGAACTGCAGGCTTCCCTGTCCTTCACTATCTCCTGGAGTTTGCTCAAACTCATGTCCATCAAGTCCATGATGCCATTGGATGGCATCTCATCCTCTGTTGTCCCCTTGTCCTCCTTCCCTCAATCTTTCCAGCATCAGGGTCTTTCTCAATGAGTCTACTCATCACATCAGTTGGCCAAAGTATTGCAGTTTCGGCTTCAGCATCAGTGCTTCCAATGAATATTCAGGATTGATTTCCTTTAGGATTGACAGGTTTTATCTCTTCGCTGTCCAAGGGGCTCACAAGAGCACCACTGTTTGAAAGTATCAATTCCTCAGCACTCAGGCTCTTCCTTAATTGTGAGGCAGAGATGTGGCTGAAAAAAATTGACATCACACATCAAAGCAGTTTGAGACAACTACAAATATGTGATTATAAAACCTCATCTAGGCCCTGAATGCTGCTAGAAAGACTTAGTAAGGCATTTAAAATAATTTAAGTCCTTTTGTAAAATAGCACTTTTTAAAATTGACACATGGTTTTCAAAGTTCTTCAACACATTTTCCCCTCAAACTTGAGAAGATGCAACCAGTCTTTTTTGCTGAAGGAGCTATCAGTTGGAAAATGTGCTTTCTCTTTATATCAATGATAAGGATTTTGAGCAGAGTTTTTCAGGAAGGATGAATGAAAGAGCAGGAAAATATTTGTAGCACCTTCCTTCTACAATGGAGTTATTCTGTCTTCTCTTGTACTGTATAATGTGTATGGCTTGGGCAACACTAAATCTACAGCTTTAATTTATCGTACAGAGATATATAACAGTTATTTCTTTTTAAATGATTTAAATCAGTGCTTACTAATTGTGGAGCACAGAGCAAAAATATGTAAAAGAAAATAAGTGTGCCATCACAAACCAGATGTTCAGTGACAATCCTTATTAAGAGCTACAGGCAGCACGATGGATAAGGTACCTACTTTCAATTACAGAAGCCTGGGTCTGATACAAAAGCTACATGAACAAACATGGATGAGTAGAGTAGACAATTTGACTTTTTGGCTGATACAAGCATTGCATTTCAAGTGATTGTAAGATAAGTGAGTTTCCTTTTTCTTTTTGTTTGCATCCAAAGACAACTGATTGCAATGCACTCCTTTAGTAAACTAAAATAGCAATATCATACCATAATTGGAAATATAGTATTTGGTATTTCATAACATGCTTCCCTGAATTATAACCAATAAACAGTAGGAAACAATCATTTGGTGATACCACCTTTACATAAACTAAGCAGGCTTCTTTACTGCAGGCCTTCTCAGGGCATTTAGAAGGCTGATGTGAATTTCACATCTGTTAGATGGGATATAATGCTTCCCAGTGTGCTTCTTGTTCACTTATTATTCGTTCAGCCAATATTGTTGAGTGCCTATGTTAGGTGACACCCTGTGTTTGGGAGTACAGAGAAAAGGCGACAAATGACAGACAGCCTCATAACCTGGTAAGATGCTTGACCTACAGGGAAAGGAACAAGACAACTGCTACCTTTCTGTATTGTTTCAAGGAAAGGAAAATGTTAACTAGAGAAATGTTTGTGAGATGAAGAGTGGGATTATCAGCAGGAAGCAGACATCTGCCTACCTGTCTCGTTTCTGATAATTAGCTATCATCTGCACACTTTCTCATCTTCTCTGTATTGATCTTTCATCATATAATGGCCACAAATAGCAAAAGGAAGGCTTAATAACAAACATTAAAATGAATAAATAATTACAGACACTAATCTTCCTCAACCGAGTATTTGTTCAGTGACACTGTTACATAAACGAGGTTTACATAATTTAAAAGGACATTGTCATGCCATTTTTATAGCTATTTTTCTATTTGTCCTTGCTTCTGATACCCTTTAAAAGGAATATAAAGATATAATTATTGCTGCAAATGTAGGGACAGAGGCAATGGCTTTATAAAGATAGAGGAGGAGTAATTTAAGCCCAAAATACACATCAATTTGGAATTTCAGATGCAGTTTTTACTTTATATTCCAATGTTTTAACCCATTTTATAATGAGTGTGATATTACCTTCTTAACAAGTCTGATGTTATCACAAAATATCCCATTTCTGTCTTCATTTGATGCTGTTTTATAATCTATCTTTAGTCACCATATGGGTATTTTTGATACTCATTGCCTACACATATACCTCATTTTTAAAGTCTATTTTTTGGTATTTTGAGAATAAATTTTTATGAGTTCTTGCAGTATACTTTAGAAAAAATAATTTCTAATGACTGGCCTTCAAGAATTGTTTGCTTGTCCTCTGAAGCAGAGCCTGGGTGGATAGAACAACGGCCTGCAGCCCCCACACTCAGCCTGTTCTGGCCATGGTTATGAGAGCAGGATCAGGAAGAAATCTTGTTAATCCAGAGGCCACCTTTAGAAATATTTGCTAAAGCAAAGTAGGAACCACAGTTTCGAAAAAACTGTCTTAGGACCCCAGAGTTCATTTTTACAATATACGTAAAATACACTGTAAAGAAGATATAAACAACTAGCATTTACTATTAAATACTAACATACTTATTGAGTACCTACTATGTGCTAGGAAAATTCTCTCTTATGTCTCGCTTCCTGTGAATCAGCACTGCCACTTCTCTTTCCTCCTCTTCTGACCTGTCATCATTAGCTTTTTGAGAGTTTTCATTTCTTTGTTGACTTATTTATTTTTGGCTGTGCTGGGTCATCGTTGCTGCGTAAGCTTTTCTAGTTGTGGCAAGTGGTGGCTGTTCTCCAGTTGCAGCGTGCAGGTATCTCATTGCAGCGGCTGTTGTGGAGCACAGCCTTTAAGGCCGTCGCCAGTAGTTGCAGCTCCTCGACTCTAGAGCACAGACTCAGGTGTTGTGGCCCATGGCTTCGTTGCTCCATGGCATGTGGGATTGTCCTGAATCAGGGACCAAACTCTCGTCTCCTTCATTGACAGGCGGATTCTTTATCACTGAGCCATCAGAGAATCCCCATCTTTGATTTTTCTAGCCTGCGATTTCACATAACTCGAGTATGAACAAGGGCAGTCTATCTTGGATCTCTTAGCCCCAAATTTACATAACATTTCAGAAGAACCTTAGAGCTGAACATGCTGATTTTCCCAATTCTAAATTCCTATCAGGGAATTTGATTGGAAGAGTGCAATTTTTTTTTTTTTACTCTGTTTGTGGGCCCCAAGTATGGTGATATACATATATAGATATTGACACTGATTGGATAGATAGAGACAGCAATAGAGAGATGAACATACATATCAACTACTGATCATGGCAGGAGAACTCTGAACAGGAATTCTCCCCGAAGAGGGGAAGAGTTAATACCGATATATTAGGGTACTTGGACTGAAAGTTAGAGAAAGACTAGAGGCAGATTCCTGTGCCTTCAGGCCAAGTAGCAAAATGACTTTTTTCCAAGCTTTACATCTAAAACCAGCAACCAGCAGAGAAATCATCTCTTTCAAGTCACTTTTTTTTATGGACAAGTACAGCTTTGTCAAAAACAACTTGGATTTCTTCTTGTGTGTCATTGGCCAGGGGTGGGTCAGAAGTGCGTTTTTAACCAGACGATAGATACGAAAGTAACAGTTCCTGTGACAAATACCATGGTTTGCTGATGAGTCAAAATATGTTCCTGGGTGGAGAAACAGGTTTCATTCCCCTTCATCATTTGATGAATACAGATAACATTGGAAGTCTGTTAGAATAGGCAGCTTAAAATCTAGTACTCCTTACCATGTTATTCTGCCATTAACTTTTCTCCTTCTTGGACTTAACAAAAATAATACTTGGTGGATTCCTTAGGTGGACTGAGAGCCATGGAAAGCTAGCCCAGTCAGTGATCAGCCCAAGATTCATAATGTTATAGTGGGTGTCTGGTTTCATTGTAAATAGCACTTACTATGAGTATGTGTGAATTTGCATATGCATAACTTTATGTACAAATATAGGGCATTTTCAAGCCCCTTTCTCATGAGCACTCTAAAATACCTCATGCAGCTACAAAATGTCCACAGGAAAAAGTATTTTCATACAAATAAATAAAAATATGTAAAAGGATGGTTTGAATAAAAATCCCTTCATGGCTTGAGATTTGGTCTTATTTTGAAATGAGGTCAGCCTGGTTGGGTTTTGAATTTCAATAGAGACATTTTGCATGCCTCTCTGAGTTACACAAAGATATTTTAAATGTTGGGAAGAAGAAAGCCCCTCACAGATAGCAGCAGGAATCACACTGGCAGAGTTGAAGGAAGTTGAGAAACAAATGCAAAATGAGGAGAACAAATACATATTTTCTCTCAGGGTGTTCAAAGAACAGGAGAATAAAAGAAACACGGGGAGATGGTCACAGAGGGAGCTAATACTGCACCTCCAGAGACAGTGGGGCTCCTGGTGAAACATAAGAAACATAAGGCACTGGGTGTAGAAGGGTGCTCAGGTATTCATTGGCCCAGTGTGGAGCAGTGGCAAGAACACTGTGCTGATAACTTGATCTCCTGGGGTTTCATTCTATCTCTGCTAGTATTGAATCTTTTGACTTTGGGCATGTCATGGCATATATCTAGGAGCCAAGTTTTCTCATCTATGAAATGAGAGTTTGGGGTGAGCATAAGATGCATCTCATGGGCTTCCCAGGTGGTGCTAGTGGTAAAGAGCCATGCTGCAAATGCAGGACACATAAGAGACATGGGTTCAAACCCTTGGTTGGGAAGATCCCCTGGAGAAGGGCATGGCAACCCACTCCACAATTGTTGCCTGGAGAGTCCCATGGACAGAGGATCCTGGCAGGTTACAGTCCATACGATTGCACAGAGTCAGACATGACTGAAGCGACTTAGCACCCACACATGCAAGGTGCCTCTCAGAGCAAACTCAGTTCATGAAAGTGATTGGGTCAGGGAACATGTATGCCTTCCTTTCCATTCATACCACCTTTGCTGCATTAAGAGAACGGCACTGAGGCTGTGGCATACACATAATGGGCTCATGGACACCAAGTTGTTTTATTGAAAGGGGTGCAAGCAAAACTGTTGAAGACCAAGGCCTTTGATAAACAAATGGAACAAACAAATGGATCATCACAACTCTAAGGCAAGGCAGTTGGGCAAAAAATATATCCTGGTGGCTCAGATTGCAAAGAATTTTCCTGCAATGCCAGAGACCCAAGTTTGACCCGTAGGTCAGGAAGATTCCCTTGAGAAAAGAATATCAACCCACTCCAGTATTCTTGCCTGGAGAATCCCATGAACAGAGGAGACTGGCAGACTACAGTCTGTGGGATCGCAAAGAGTTGGACATGAGTAGCGACTAAAGCATTTTCACTTTATTGAAGTGAGGATTTTCAAAAACTTCCAGAAATATACTTGAAATTACTTATGAAAGTATGCATGTGTGTGTGTGTGTGTGTGTACACGTGCGTGTGTGTTAGTTGCTCAGTCGTGTCTGACTCTCTGCTACTCCACAGACTATAGCCAGCCAGGCTCTTCAGTCCATGGGATTCTTCAGGCAAGAATACTGGAGTGGGTTGCCGTTCCTTTCTTCAGTGGATCTTCCTGACCCAGGGATCAAATCTGGGTCTCTTACATTGCAGGCAGTCACTACCAGGGACACCCATGATCCTTTCTAAAGATTGTGATTCAATAAGATCTAGATTGGAGCCTGAAATCTGTTTGTAAAGATCTCCCTATGCAATTCTTTTGAGCTCCCCAATGATAATCTAAACCCTAAACAAAAGATGTTTTTTATGAAAAAATCTATTGTATTTCTCTTTTACACATATACACATTCTTTTTTTTATATTATTTCCCATTATGGTTTATCACAAGACATTGAATACAGTTCCCTGTGATATACAATAGGACCTTGTTGTTTATCCATTCTAAATGTAGTGGTTTGCATCTACCAGCCCCAAACTCCCAGTCCATTCCTTTGCCTCCCCACTCTCCCTTACCAACCACAAATCTGTTTTCTTTGTCTATGAATCTGTTTCTATTTGTTCAGTTCAGTTCAGTCACTCACTCATTTCCAACTCTTTGTGACTCCATGAACTGCAGCATGCCAGGCCTCCCTGTCCATCACCAACTGACGGAATCTACCCAAACCAATCCATTGAGTAGGTGATGCCATCCAACCATCTCATCCTCTGCCATCCCCTTCTCCTCCTGCCCTCAATCTTTCCCAGCATCAGGGTTTTTCAAATGAGTCAGCTCTTCACATCAGGTGGCCAAAGTATTGGAGTTTCAGCTTCAACATCAGTCCTTCCAATGAACACCCAGGACTGATCTCCTTTAGGATGGACTGGTTGGATCTCCTTGCAGTCCAAGGGACTCTCAAGAGTCTTCTCCAACACTGCTTTTCAAAAGCATCAATTCTTTGGTGCTTAGCTTTCTTAATAGTCCAACTCTCACATCCATATGTGACTACTGGAAAAACCATAGCCTTGAAAAGATGGACCTTTGTGGAAAAAGTAATGTCTCTGCTTTTTAACATGCTGTCTAGCTTTCCTTCCAAGGACTAAGCATCTTTTAATTTCATGACTGCAATCACCATCTGCAGTGATCTTGGAGCCCCCAAAAATAAGGTCAGCCACTGTTTCCACTGTTTCCCCATCTATTTGCCACAAAGTAATGGGACCAGGTGCCATGATCATAGTTTTCTGAATGTTGAGCTTCATGTCAACTTTTTCACTCTCTTCTTTCATTTTCATCAAGTGGGTCTTTAGTTCTTCTTCACTTTCTGCTATAAAGGTGGTGTCATCTGCATATCTGAGGTTATTGATATTTTTCCCGGTAATCTTTGATTCCAGCTTGTGTTTCTTTTAGTCCAGCATTTCTCATGATGTACTCTGCATATAAGTTAAATAAGCAGGGTGACAATATACAGCCTTGACGTACTCCTTTTCCTATTTGGAACCAGTCTGTTGTTCCATGTCCAGTTCTAATTGTTGCTTCTTGAGACCTGCATACAGGTTTCTCAAGAGGCAGGTCAGGTGGTCTGGTATTCCCATCTCTTTCAGAATTTTCCACAGTTTATTGTGATCCACACAGTCAAAGGCTTTGGCATAGTCAAGAAAGCAGAAATAGATGTTTTTCTGGAACTCTCTTGCATTTTTGATGATCCAGTGGATGTTGGCAATTTGATCTCTGGTTCCTCTGCCTTTTCTAAAACCAGCTTGAACAACTGGAAGTTCACGGTTCACGTATTGCTGAAGCCTGGCTTGGAGAATTTTGAGCATTACTTTACTAGCGTGTGAGATGAGTGCAATTGTGTGGTAGTTTCAGCATTCTTTGGCATTGCCTTTCTTTGGGATTGGAATGAAAACTGACCTTTTCCAGTCCTGTGGCCACTGCTGAGTTTTCCATATTTGCTGACATATTCAGTGCAGCACTCTCAGAGCATCATCTTTTAGAATTTGAAATAGCTCAACTGGAATTCCATCACCTCCACTAGCTTTGTTCGTAGTGATGCTTCCTAAGACCCACTTGACTGCACATTCCAGGATGTCTGGCTCTAGGTGAATGTGAGTAATCACACCATCATGATTATCTGGGTTTTGAAAATATTTTTTGTACAGTTCTGTTGTGTATTCTCCCACCTCTTCTTAATACTTTTGCTTCTATTAGGTCCATACCATTTCTGTCCTTTATTGAGCCCATCTTTGCATGAAATGTTCCCTTGGTATCTCTAATTTTCTTGAAGAAATCTCTAGTCTTTCCCATTCTATTGTTTTCCTCTAGATGGGTTCATTTGTGCTGTATTTTAGATTCCACATATAAGTGATATCATATAATAATTGTCTTTCTCTTTCTGACTTGCTTCTCTTAGTATGATAATTTTAGTATGATAATCTCCAGTTACATGCATGTTGCTGCAGATGACATTATTTTGTTCCTTTGTAATGACTGAGTAGTATTCCATATATATATATATATATATCAGATCAGATCAGTCACTCAGTCTTGTCCGACTCTTTGCAACCCCATGAATCGCAGCATGCCAGGCTTCCCTGTCCATCACCAACTCCCGGAGTTCACTCAGACTCATGTCCATCGAGTCAGTGATGCCATCCGGCCATCTCATCCTCTGTCGTCCCCTTCTCCTCTTGCCCCCAATCCCTCCCAGCATCAGAGTCTTTTCCAATGAGTCAACTCTTCGCATGAGGTGGCCAAAGTACTGGAGTTTCAGCTTTAGCATCATTCCTTCCAAAGAAATCCCAGGGCTGATCTCCTTCAGAATGGACTGGTTGGATCTCCTTGCAGTCCAAGGGACTCTCAAGAGTCTTCTCCAACACCACAGTTCAAAAGCATCAATTCTTCGGTGCTCAACCTTCTTCACAGTCCAACTCTCACATCCATACATGACCACTGGAAAAACCATAGCCTTGACTAGACGAACCTTTGTTGGCAAAGTAATGTCTCTGCTTTTCAATATGCTATCTAGGTTGGTCATAACTTTCCTTCCAAGGAGTAAGCGTCTTTTAATTTCATGGCTGCAGTCACCATCTGCAGTGATTTTGGAGCCACAAAAATAAGGTCTGACACTGTTTCCACTGTTTCCCCATCTATTTCACATGAAGTGATGGGACCAGATGCCATGATCTTCGTTTTCTGAATGTTGAGCTTTAAGCCAACTTTTCCACTCTCCTCTTTCACTTTCATCAAGAGCTGTTTTAGTTCCTCTTCACTTTCTGCAATAAGGGTGGTGTCCTCTGCATATCTGAGGTTATTGATGTTTCTCCTGGCAATCTTGATTCCAGCTTGTGTTTCTTTTAGTCCAGCATTTCTCATGATGTACTCTGCATATAAGTTAAATAAACAGGGTGACAATATACAGCCTTGATGAACTCCTTTTCCTATTTGGAACCAGTCTGTTGTTCCATGCCCAGTTCTAACTGTTGCTTCCTGACCTGCATACAAATTTCTCAAGAGGCAGATCAGGTGGTCTGGTATTCCCATCTCTTTCAGAATTTTCCACAGTTTATTGTGATCCACACAGTCAAAAGCTATATATATATATATATATATATATATATATATATATATCACATCTTCTTTATCCATTCTATTGTTGATGGACATTTGTGTTGTTTCCATGTTTTGGTTACTGTGAACAGTGCTGTTTTGAACATAGGGACACATGTATCTTTTTGAATTATAGTTTTGTTTGAGTATATGCCCAGGAATGGGATTACTGGATCATATGGTAATTCTATTTTTTGTTTCTGAGGCACTTCCATACTGCTTTCCATAGAGTCTGTACCAACTTATATATCCACCAACAATGCAGGAGAGTTCCCTTTTCTTCACACACTCTCCAGCATTTGTTATATGTAGACTTTTTACTGATCGCCATTCTGACTGGTACAAGGCGGTACTTCACTGTAGTTTTGATTTGGATTTCTCTTAAATAGTGATGTTGAACATTTTTCCATGTTTCTACTTGTCATCCTTAGGTCTTCTTTGGAGACAAATGTCTATTAAGGTCTGCTGCCCATTTTTTGATTGGGTTGTTTTTGTTGTTGTTGAGTTGTATGAGCTGTTTGTATATTTTGGAGATTGAGTTCTTGTCTGTTGCATATGCAGATATTTTCTCCCTTTCCGTATGTTGTCTTTTAATTTGTTTATGGTTTCCTTCACTATGCAAATGCTTGTAAGTTTGATTAGGTCCTATTTGTTTATTTTTTTATTTTATTTCTTTTGCCTAGGGAGACAGACCCCAAAATATTGGTACAATGTCAGAGAATATTTTACCTTTGCTCTCTTCTAGGAGTGTTATGATGTCATGATTTATGCTTAATATCTTAAGCCATTTTTAATTTATTTTTGCATGTGGTGTGACATTGTGTTCTAACTTCATTGATTTACATGCAGCTGTCCAACTTTCCCAGCACCACTTGATGAAGAGGCTATCTTTTTCCCATTTTATATTACTGCCTTCCTTGTCAAAGATTAATTGACCATAGGTGTGGGTTTATTTATGGTCTCTTTATTCTGTTCCATTGATTCTTATGCCTATTTTTGTACCAATACTCCACTGTTTTCATTGCTGTAGCTTTGTAGTATTGTCTAAATTCTGGTGGAGTTATACCTCCTGCTTTTTTGTTGTTGTTTTTCCTTTGTTCACCCCCCTGTCCAGGATAGTTTTAGCAATTCTGGGTCCTTTATGGTCCCATAAAGAAAAGATGACTAACATGATTCAAACTAAAAAAAAAAAAAATCATGCCTTTGACATCATCTATCTGTTTGTTCCATAAAGCCACAGTGAAAATTCTGTATAATTTGAGGCTATGTTACAATACATTATGTATTTTGTTATTATTCAGTTGCTCAGTCATCTTTGCAACCCTATGGACTGCAGCACACGAGGCTTCCCTGTCCTTCACCATCTTCCAGAGCTTTCTCAAACTCATATCCATTGAGACAGTGATACCATCCAACCATCTCATCCTCTGTCATCTGCTTCTCCTCCTGCCTTCTATCTTTCCCAGCAACAGGGTCTTTTTTCCCCAATGAGCCAGGTGTTCAAAACAGGTGGCTGAAGTGTTGGAAGCTTCAGCATCAGTCCTTCCAATGAATATGCAGGGTTGATTTTCCTTAGGATTGACTGGTTTTATCTTCTTGTTGTACAAGGGATTCTCAACATTATATTCCACCACCACTGTTCAAAAGCATCAATTCGGTGCTCACCCTCATTTATGGTCCAACTCTCACATACATACAGGACTATTGGAAAAACCATAGCTTTAACTATACGGACCTTTGCCAGCAAAGTAATACCTCTGCTTTTTAATATACTGTTTAGGTTTGTCATAGCTTTTCTTCCAAGAAGCAAGCATCTTTTAATTTCATGGCTGTAGTCACTGCCAGCAGTGATTTTGGAGTCCAGAAAGTAAAGTCTGTCACTGTTTCCTTTGTTTCCCCATCTATTTTCCATGAAGTGATGGGACCAGATGACCCAATTCATTTTTTTGAATGTTGAGTTTTAAGCCAGTTTTTTTCACTCTCCTCTTTCACCTTCATCAAGAGGCTCTTGTCATCTGGATATCTGAGGTTGTTGATATTTCTCTGGGCAATCTTGATTTCAGTTCGTGCTTCATCTAGGCTGGCATTTCACATGATGTGCTCCACACATAAGTTAAATAAACAGGGTGACAATATACAGCCTTGACTTACCCCTTTCCCAATTTGAAACCAGTCTTTTGTTCCATGTTTGGTTCTAACTGTTGCTTCTTGATCTGCATACAGGTTTTTCATGAGACAGGAGAGGTTATCTGATATTTCCATCTCTCAAAGAATTTTTCACAGTTTGTTGTGATTCACATTGTCAAAAGGTGGCTTCCCTTGTAGCTCAGTTGGTAAAGAATCCGCCTGCAAAGCAGGAGGCCCGGGTCTGATTCCTAGGTTGGGAAGATCCCCAGGAGAAGGAAATGGCAACCCACTCCAGTATTCTTGCCTGGAGAATCCCATGGACAGAGGAACCTGGAGGGCTACAGTCCATGGTGTCACAAGAGTCGGACATAACTTAGTGACTAAACCACCACTACCACACAGACAAAGGCTTTAGCATAGACAATGAAGCAGAAGTAAATGTTGTTTGTTTGTTTGTTTGTTTTTCCTGGAACTTTCTTGCTTTCTTTATAATCCAAAGGATGTTGGCAATTTGATCTCTGGTTCCTCTGCCTTTTCTAAATCCAGCTTGTATATCTGTAAGTTCTCGGTTCACATGCTGTTGAAGCCTAGCTTGGTGGATTTTGAGCATTACTTTGCATATCTGAAGTTATTGATATTTCTCCTGGCAATCTTGATTCCAGCTTGTGCTTCTTCCAGCCCAGCGTTTCTCATGATGTACTCTGCATAGAAGTTAAATAAGCAGGGTGACAGTATACAGCCTTGACATACTCCTTTCCCTATTTGGAACCAGTCTGTTGTTTCATGTCCAGTTCTCACTGTTGCTTCCTGACCTGCATATAGGTTTCTCAAGAGGCAGGTCAGGTGGTCTGGTGCTCCCATCTCTTTCAGAATTTTCCAGTTTATTGTGATCCACACAGTCAAAGGCTTTGGCATAGTCCATAAAGCAGAAGTAGATGTTTTTCTGGAACTCTCTTGCTTTTTCGATGATCCAGTGGATGTTGGCAATTTGATCTCTGGTTCCTCTGCCTTTTCTAAAACCAGCTCAGATATGCAGATGACACCACCCTTATGGCAGAAAGTGAAGAGGAACAAAAAAGCCTCTTGATGAAGGTGAAAGAGGAGAGTTAAAAGGTTGGCTTAAAGCTCAACATTCAGAAAACAAAGATCATGGCATATAGTCCCATCACTTCATGGGAAATATATGGGGAAACAGTGGAAACAGTGTCAGACTTTATTTTTGTGGGCTCCAAAATCACTGCAGATGGTGAGTGCAGCCATGAAATTAAAAGACACTTACTCCTTGGAAGGAAAGTTATGACCAAACTAGATAGCATATTGAAAAGCAGAGACATTACTTTGCCAACAAAGGTCTGTCTAGTCAAGGCTATGGCTTTTCCAGTGGTCATATATGGATGTGAGAGTTGGACTGTGAAGAAAGCTGAGAGCCGAAGAATTGATGCTTTTGAACTATGGTGTTGGAGAAGACTCTTGAGAGTCCCTTGGACTGCAAGGAGATCCAACCAGTCCATTCTAAAGGAGATCAGCCCTGGGTGTTCTTTGGAAGGAATTATGCTAAAGTGAAGCTCCAGTACTTTGGCCACCTCATGTGAAGAGTTGACTCATTGGAAAAAACTGTGATGCTGGGAGGGATTGGGGGCAGGAGGAAAAGGGGACAACAGAGGATAAGATGGTGGATGGCATCACCAACTCGATGGACGTGAGTTTGAGTGAACTCCAGGAGTTGGTGATGGACAGGTAGGCCTGGCGTGCTGCTATTCATGGGGTCGTAAAGAGTCGGACACAACTGAACAACTGTACTGAACTGAACTGAACTTGCTATTATTTGGAATGAGTGCAATTGGATGATAGTTTGAACATTCTTTGGAATTGCATTGCCCTTCTTTGGTATTCAAATGAAAACTGACCTTTTCCAGTCCTTTGGCCACTGCTGAGTTTTCCAAATTTGCTGGCATATAGAGTGCAGCACTTTAAAGCATCAGCTTTAGGATTTGAAATAGCTTAGCTGAAATTCTATCACCTCCACTAGCTTTGTATAAGGCCCACTTGACTTCACGCTGCATGATGTCTGGCTCTAGGTAAGTGACCACACCATGATGGTTATCCAAATCATGAAGATCTTTTCTGTATAGTTCTTTTGTGTATTCTTGCTACCTCTTCTTAGTGTCTTCTGCTTCTGTTAGTTGCATACTGTTTCTGTCCTTTATTGTGCTTATCTTTGCATGAAACTATATATATTATGTATAGCTTTTGTATTACACTATCTACCATACATAATTAAACATTATAAACTCAAGCAACATAAGACCAATATATATATATATAAATGAGTTTCACTGATCTTAAGATGATGAGTGATTTTAAAATTATTTCTTCATATTTACCTTTGATCTAAAATATCTCAAAGGTCAATCTGACTTAGGGCATGGCAACTAGGTAGATAAGTTTGGCTTCATATCTTGTCTTTTCTCTTTCCTATGGGCTAGTCTTAGTAGTAGTAATATAGTATATTACTATTTCAAATGTACATTTTGCTGTATACTTCTTTATTGCCTTAGTGGAAATCACAGGAGGAAAAAGGTTTAAGTGGAAAGTGTTAAGGCAATGAATGAAGGGGAGACAAGACAAAATGCATTCAAAAGGGTAGAAAGAAAAAGAGAAAAGGAAGACAGAAAAGCTAGAAGGCAAGAAGTCAAAAATAAGTAGACTCATTTGAAGAGGAACTCTTCTGATCGTGGTGCAATAATGCATTTAGAAACACATCTGTCTGGGAAAGGAAAATAATACGTCATTTTGGTCCAAAGTTTGCGGAGGTTCGTGGATGGCAATCAAAATATAGCGTCAGAGGATGCTTCGTGTTCTAAGTAGTGAGGTTGTCACTTGCTAAGTTGTCTCCGTAAGAAACACTCCAATCAAGAAGCACATTATCTTCTAAATCTAGATAAGGCAGAGTGTAAGAAACACACAAGTTGCTGTGATGACACAATTGTTTCCTAGAAACATGTCTTCCATTTGGTGAAATGATTTTGAATTAGGCCTGGTAGCTGCTTATCAACAAAATCTCCTGAAGCTCAACATCAATATTACTTTACTTAAAATTTTTTTTTTTTGCACAGAAAAGTTGAAAATCAGATTCTCTAATATCATATAAGTAATGACCCCAAAATGGCTTGATTTGCAGGAGAGCAGATTGCAGAAATGTTCATAACACCTCCCAGCCGTGTAGTTTCCCCAAATCAGTTTTACATAAATATAAAAATTTGCAATCTGCCTGTTAATATTAATGTGCTCATTTGTGGATGAGTTTGAAATAACATGACACATCTGGGACTGGCCTCATTGACCCCTTTGGTAGTGTTGATTCATTAAGTGGTCACTCCTTGAGACAGCAATATCTGCTTGAACAGCTATTAACATTTTGAGACCTTACCTAATTATTTATTGCTTTTGAGTAGAAATATGCATCATGGTTAAGTAAAGGCAGATTTTTCCTGTGTTTCTCTGTGTCTGTATGAGTATAAAGCATAGACAGAGAGGCCAGGTGGGCTGCCCTCTATGGGGTCACACAGAGACGGACATGACTGAAGTGACTTAGCAGCAGCTGCAGCAAAACATAGACATGGGAGTGACTTTAGCTGAATTACATAAATCTGGAATAATCCATCTGATGTAATAATGTAGGGAAGTTGGAATGGATGGATTTACAAATGAATTGTTAAAAGAGATCTTGTGCAGAACTTGAATCCACTCCATATTCATCCATTCAATACATTTTGGGGGACATGTGCCACATTCTATTATTTTAGGCATTGACACCATCATCCAGAGAACAAAAGAGAAAAAATCCTTGATTTCTTAGAGACAGAAAGTAAATATTGAGCAAATAACTGCAGAAAGTATCTGGCGATTAGAAGGTGACGGGTCATGGGAGAGAGGGGTGAGACAAAAGTGACTCAGGTACTTTCAACAGGATTCTCAGGGTAGCCATCTTGAATAAGGATAAATTTGAGTAAAGACCTAAGAAAGTGAAGGATATTATGTGATACAGATATTTGAGAAAGAAAATCCATTGAATCCTTCATGTATTTTAGAGATAATGCCAAAGGGTTTTTTGATAGATTGGATGTGGGATGTGAGATAAAGAATAAAGATAAGGATAATTGGATAACTCCAAATTTTTGCCTCTTTTTGATGACCCAGTGGCTAAACAGTAAAGATATTGGACCAAAGCTTTGCCCTTTTTAGGCTACTTTATTAGAATTGAGATGCAAATAAACATTCATGCTTCATACAAGCATTTTTTCCTTGTGAAATATTTTGATAATCATTTGGATATATTTTTACTCAACACAGGTGTCCTCACTTATACACTCTTGATAGACATTCATCCAAACATGTGCTCGACTGAATTAACCAGATTTTAAAGCAGAACAAACAAAACCTAGATCTTATCTATGTTTAGGCATGTAATTTAACTCATCTCTTTTCTCTTTTATTTTAATAAATGTGAAGAAGTCTCACCTTTATGAAAGACCTACTTTTGTAAACAGTTGAGTGTTTAGTCTGTGTTGAGTAATTATCTCAACTCACATGTCCTAGAAGCTTTGAGTAGTAAACCTTCTGATCACTTTATTATATATGAAGAATCCAAGGCTTATGGAGCCTTTCACCATGTAGATATTATATATATATATATATATATTTATATATATATGTATATGATTTAAATGTTTGTGCATGTGTGAATTATAATGCACACAGAAACTGGATAGTTTGCAAAACATGGATAGTTTTATCACAATTTGATACATGTATCACAATACAAACACCTCTGTAACCACTACCAAGATCAAATGAAGGAAATGAACAGTCAGATCAGATCAGATCAGTCGCTCAGTCATGTCCGACTCTTTGCCACCCCATGAATCACAGCACGCCAGGCCTCCCTGTCCATCACCAACTCCCGGAGTTCACTCAGACTCATGTCCATCGAGTCAGTGATGCCATTCAGCCATCTCATCCTCTGTCGTCCCCTTCTCCTCCTGCCCCCAATCCCTCCCAGCATCAGAGTCTTTTCCAATGAGTCAACTCTTCGCATGAGGTGGCCAAAGTACTGGAGCTTCAGCTTTAGCATCATTCCTTCCAAAGAAATCCCAGGGCTGATCTCCTTCAGAATGGGCTGGTTGGATCTCCTCACAGTCCAAGGGACTTCTCCAACACCACAGTTCAAAAGCATAAATTCTTCAGCGCTCAGCCTTCTTCACAAAAGTGCCACATCCGTTTCAGTTAGTGCACTTTACTTCTTCCAGGATTGTCAGTAGTTGAACAAAATTATTTTTCTTCATCATTTTATCACAGAAGCATAGATTGGTAAAGAATAAAGTTAAGATCTATATGCTTTGACATTTACACAGATATCTTGCAACATGAACTATTTTCTACTTGATATCTTTCCTTAATATAATTTTTCTGAGGGGGTTCATCCATGTTGTTAGACATAGTTGTATTGTAGTTCATTTATTTTCTGTGCTTCCTATTACTGCATTGTGTGACTTCAATCACAAGGTATTATTTCATTCTACCATTAAACGATGTTTGGATGTTTTCCTGTTTTCAACTACTGTGAAAATGCTGCTCCAAACATTTTTGGTACTTGTGTTTTGATGCAAATTGCAGTGATTTCTGCTGGATGTATGCTTAGCAGTAGAGTTGCCAAAATAAAAAAAATGTGTATTTCCAATTTTGCTGGATGATGCCAAAGAGTTTGATAAAAGATTTTCACTAAATTATGCTCTCACTAACACTGTAGGAGTAGGCAATGGCACCCCACTCCAGTACTCTTGCCTGGAAAGTCCCATGGATGGAGGAGCCTGGTAGGCTGCAGTCAATGGGGTCGCTGGGAGTTGGACACGACTGAGCGGCTTCACTTTCACTTTTAACTTTCATGCATTGGAGAAGGAAATGGCAACCCACTCCAGTGTTCTTGCCTGGAGAATCCCGGGGACGGGGGAACTTGGTGGGCTGCCATCTCTGGGGCCGCACAGAGTCGGACACGACTGAAGCGACTTAGCAGCAGCACTGTAGAAGACTTCCTTGTGCAACAAATCCTTCCTAATATCTTACATTGCTATTATTTTCAGTTTTAGGTTCTGACACAAGATCATAGCAGTAATTTTTATTTTAACTCTCATTTCCCTGATAGTAGTAAGGTTGAATATTTTTTCCTACCTTCTACATTCTCTTATCTGAAATACCAATTTTAATCCTTAGCTAACCTTTCTTTTAGATGGTTAGTATTGTTCCTATTGATTTGTAGAATATACTCTGGATTTTTAAATATGTTCTAAATCAAGATCTCCTTCAAGTGTCATTTTCCATGCAGTGAATTGCCTTTTTAAATATTTGAATACCTCTTTTTAATCAAATCCATCCATTTTTTCTTCTAGGGTATCATTTTTTGACTCCCATTAAGAATTCAGACATTATTTCTTCATTAAGGGTTTAGGTAGAATTAAGTCATGAAACCATCTAGGTTTCGAATTTTCTTAAAATATTGCATGTGTCCATTTGGATGAGTTGTGTTTTTCTATTTTTTTTAAAAAATTTTTATTTTATCTAATTTCTAAAATGTATTGACAATAATGTATTTGGAATATCTTCATATGATTATTTTAATGTTCTGGAGTCTGTATTGATGTTCTGTGCCTTATTCCTGATATTGATTATTGGTGTCCTCTCTTTGTCTTGATCAGATTCTCAAGGTATTTATTGATTGTTCTGTTAGTTTTGTCTCTAACACACACACACACATACATACATACACACACACACAGCTTTGTGCTGTCCTGAGAGGCTGTCAAAAGTTTAGCTCTACCTCCCAAATTTTTGGTCATTCCTTGCTGCTGCTGCTGCTGCTGCTAAGTCGCTTCAGTCATGTCCGACTCTGTGCGACCCCATAGTCGGCAGCCCACCAGGCTCCCCCATCCCTGAGATTCTCCAGGCAAGAACACTGGAATGGGTTGCCATTTCCTTCTCCAATGCATGAAAGTGAAAAGTGAAAGTGAAGTCACTCCTTAGGGACTTGATAAATACCTTTAATGAAAGAGGGACTCTAAATGCCAAGTTCAGCCCTCCCCTAGATTCTCCCTGGTAATTCTGCAATTTCTTATTACCTCACTACTTTTGAGTGCACTAAAAATTTTGTTAAGGCAACCTAGCCTTCTCAGTGGAAGCACAATTTTTTAAAACTAATAATTAATCCTAAATCAGTCCACTCCAAAATTTGTTCACTTTCTACCCTATACCAACACCAAGATAAAATCAATACCAAAATCAAATGCCTATCATATTCTGGCTGATATCTTTTCTCATTATTTTGTATCTATTTATCTTATCTCCCAATATATTTCTTGTGGTTCTCTGGGTGATGTAAGCCTTATTCTCTTGGGCCATGTCCAAACTCCTTCACGCGCGCGCGCACACACACACAGCACCAAGCTGTGCAGAGAGTATTCAGTAACCCTTATTGAATAAAAATGGGTCAAACTTAATAAAGAGGGGAATTTTTAAAGGTTATTTCTGGCTATTCAAACCAATCAACTGCTCCACAACCTAATTCTCCAACAGTCAACTGATTTTTGTATGGTGTGAACAATGCTTGAAAATCCAGCCCAAGAAAATAGTACATATTGACAATTTGAAAAATTCTTCCAACCTTAATCCACAAGCACCCCTCAAAACCACCAGCCCAAACAACCCGAAATGAATGGAGAATGTGGATTGAGGAGAAAGCACTGTTCTCCTCTGTGATGTTCTTTGCAGAACTTGTGTGAATATTATCAGTAAAGAGCAGTCCTAAATGTCCTCCTTTTAATAGACAGCTTCTTCTTTTTGCCATGTTACTTCCTTTCTGACTAGGTTTCTAAGCTACAGCATTGGTTTCTGATGATTATTCATATCATCATTATTCCAGACTAAAAGCCTTTAAGTAAATAACCACAACTTGAAACATTGTAGAGGATAATTCTTACATAACACAAACTTCATTATATGGATCTGTCATTCTCCCCTCCCTTCTCCAATTCCTTTCACTCCAATTTTTTTGTCTACTTAGTAACGTTATTTCTTGTATACTTTTACACCATGTTCAGTATAAATGGTATAATTAGCAGTGGAAAATATTTTGTTGTCTTCCTACATTTATTTATGTTCAAAGGATCATGTAAAGTTCTGCTACATTAAAATTTAATTTGAAGGAAAATGAGTTTTGTTCATTTCTCAATGTAAAGCCCATTTCTGTTCAGCTTGTATGAATGATAAAATATTATCAGCCCATGTTTTTTCTATTTGGTTTCTAGGCATTTATGTAAACTAGTTAGGAAAAGCAAGTGTTGCTTTGTTAGGAATGTGTTCAAAGAAGTATTGTAGAGACATATTTTATTCTGGGCACCCTGTCACCATGTCGACAGGGCCCAATCCATTATTTAGCAGTTAATTTGTTAATCGATTGACCAATTGGTTCAGGGATTTTTTTTTTTTTTTTTACTCTTAGGTTACAAAAAAAAAAAAAAAAAAAAAACAAGGAAAGAGAGAAAACAACAACAGCAAAAAAGCCTTTTCTGTAGAGCAAATTTAAGGAAATTGCATCAGAATCGAAAATGTACTTGTGTTTACAGATCTAGATTAAATCTGACACAGATTGGCAAACAATGAAAAAGGTTCTCTCGCTTGGAGCATAAACATTTTGAATCTCACCAGCCTGTTGTTAAATCTCAGAAATAAAGTAAACTGAATTGCCCTTCTGGGGTGGATGTGAGGGCACAAGAAGAGAGGGGTGAAAGTAACCCTGCATTTTCTATAAGTCCAGATTTTTCTCTCCAAGGTCAGAGAAAGGCCAGGATGTTTTCTATTCTTCCAGGTCCTCTTACAGGTTCCACTTTGCCCTTCTTTCTTTCAATCTTTAGCTGAAAGTGGTAGAGTGAAGAAATGCCCTGTGAGTACATATACACTGATACCAAGGGTGCTTGTAGCATCTTAAGAAGGGAAGGATTGTGAAATTCACAATTGAAATTCATTTATATGGGTGATCAGAAGATTTTGTGTGCAAAACAATAAGTCAATTGGTTGCAATTGCTATTAATGATTTTAATAAAAAATGCAAATTGAGTCAATTAATTTTTATGTAGTAAATTAATTTTTTCTCTTTAGGTTCATTTGCATTTATTTTTAACTATATATTTTCAAGTACTATGAGGGGTGTGTGTGTGTGTGTATATAAAAGAGCAAAGTTCTTTCTTTCCTCCCCTAATTTTTCCTCTCAGTTCTTACTGATACTCTGTATCTTTTCCATGCCATTCCTTCTTTGTCCACTTTGTTAGTTTGAGGGAATCTAATTTGTGAGATATTCTGTTACTTTTCCTCAAGATTTGGTATTATGCCAAACATAAAACTGGAAACCTAGCTACTTGAACACACACACGCACACACACATACACGTTCTTTTAGCCCTTGGTGATGGTCCAGATTTTTACCCCTGTGCCTTATCTGTTCTTCACTCATCTCTCTATAAAGACAAAGTTAAGGTTGCCTTGAGTTCACCTCCACTTTCAAGCTCCATCCAGACTGCATCCCCCACTGCCTATAGGGGAACTCCAGAGAAAGTGTTTCCATAATTACAGAAGATAAAGTTCAGCACTTGCTTAGTGTCCCTTAAATCAAAATTCACCCAAGGGAACAAAGTTACTGAGCTGATGCTAAGTAGAAGAATTCATTTCACTCTGCAACTACATTGCATTCTAAAGACCCCCAAAGATCCTCAGCGCCAAAACCAGTCCATCCACCTATAGTTGCACAACTAATCTCTGATAAGGGTAGTGTTGAACTTTAGGAAGTATAACCAGGATAGGAGTGTGAACAGTAGGCCATCCTGTTGAAAAGTAAAAAGTGTGTTTAGTGTAATTTTCAAGAAAGATGATCAAGGCCTTTGTCATTTGAGCCCATGAATGTCAGCAACTACTTAGTTCTCTAGAAACATTACTGTAGCTCTCAAATATCATTTAAAAATTGTGTTCCGCTGCTCACCCTGTTCCTGCTTTCTGGAATGAAGCCCAATCCCTGAAGTCAGTTTGACCTCTACTCACTGCTCTGTGCTTCACAGATGTCAGCTCTTCTGGGAAGCCTCTCTGAACTGTTCCCCACAGTCCTACATACACATTCCTATTATCGATGGCATTATGCTATAATTTAACTCTTACCATGTATGTTTGTTATCCCCTTTCTGTAGCATTTGTCTCAGCACCAAGTTAAAGAGCTATCTGAAGCTAGGGCTCAACATTTCATCTCTATAGTTTTAACCACCCTGAGCTCCCAGTGTGCAGTAGAGCCAAATTTTTCAGAGAGAAATGACAAAATTCAGTATTTGAAGAATTACCTTACATCAGTAAAGACTAATATTTGCAAATGTAAGTTACACTCATTCATCAAGTTCAGGGCATCCACTTAATCCTATTCTTCTCTTGATAATGCTCAAATTTCTTTAGTTGACTTGAATTTCAGGACCAACAACAGCCTCTTGGTTCTAGAATCTAGAAGAATGGTGAACAAAGTTTGATATGCATTCAAGTCTCCTGAGGCCTTGTTAAAGCACAGGTTGCTGGGTTAAGCCTCAGAAGTTCTCATTCAGTAACTTGAGGTTGTGTGTGTGTGTGTGTGTATGTTAGTTGCTCAGTCATGTCCGACTCTTTGTGACCCCATGGCCTGTAGCCCTTCAAGTTCCTCTGTCTGTGGAATTCTCCAGGCAAAAATACTGGAGTGGGTAGCCATTCCCTTCTCTAGGGGGTCTTCCTGACTGAGGGATCTAACCTGGGTCAATGCAGGAGCATCGAAGGCAGATTCAAGAAGGCCCAATTTGAAATTAGGGTCTGAGAATTTACATTGCAGATGGTGTAAGATGACTCAGGTTCAGAATCACTGTTCTAGAATGCAATTAGCTGCAGCTTCTAGCTATGGGCAGGCATTAGAGTTAGCCTCAGTCCTTAGAGCCTAGAGGTTTTAATTCACTTCTCACACTCTGGCTTCATGATGGTCCCAATTATTATTTTATTTTTCTAGAATGCAGGAGTGGTGAGATAGTCAAATAGCAGTAGGGAAGGGTCTTTGTTTTGTTAGCCTTATGTGAGTTAAGGGCATAAGAGAATATTTGTTTTCTTAGGCATTCTTCTCTTGGGACTAATCTACCAACCCTAATCCATGTAGTTACAGCAGAAGGACTCTTTGTGGCTTTATATATATGCTATGCTATGCTAAGTCACTTCAGTCGTGTCCGACTCTGTGTGACCCCATAGACGCCAGCCCACCAGGTTCCCCCATCCCTGAGATTCTCCAGGCAAGAACACTGGAGTGGGTTGCCATTTCCTTCTCCAATGCATGAAAGTGAAAAGTGAAAGTGAAGTTGCTCAGCCGTGTCCAACCCTCAGCGACACCATGGACTGCAGCCTATCAGGCTCCTCCATCCATGGGATTTTCCAGGCAAGAGTACTGGAGTGAGATAGATATATATATATATATATATATATATATATATATATACACACACACACACATATACATATATATATAAAATATATGACATGATTCCCAGGGATGTGGTTGATTGGTCCAGGAATGAACATCTGGATACAGCTAATGCAATCACTCTCTTTTGAGAAAATATGAAATTGTCCTATGAGGCTCACCTTCTTGTGGCTCTATTTTGAACAAAGAAGATAAAACAGTACAGCATTTACCAGCCATTTTCTATTTGGTGACCTGAGATACAATCCAGACTACTGGAGGGAGAAAGGTGAGGAAGGCTAATTCGAGCAGAGCAGATATAAGAGGAGACCAGAGGGTAGTGATGAAATCTCAGACCCAAACCCATGCCTGCCCTTGTGCCCCATGGCACATTCTGACCAATTATGATGAATTCTGCTTTTCACTTAATTGACCTTAATTTATTTTTCAATGAACAAACTAAATAATTTACCATCCCAGGACATCCTTCTGTCATAAGCCAGAATACACAAGAAAATCCTATGTTAACTTTCATATTTAGCAACATTTGTTCAAAGTATCCATTTATTTCATTTTTAAAATATAATTGGTAACTTTGTGATAGGAGAGCTCTGTGATATTTTTCAACTTTCTCTAGAATTTCTTAGGCCATTCTTATGATTCTATTCTGTTAGGAATTTTACTGCCTAACAATACATTACTTAGATATGTTCAATTAAAAAAATGTCTTATACTTCATGACTTACTCTGAGAAAGATTATTTTGACATACAGTCTGGATTTAACTATGGGAACAAAAAACCATGAATGGATCAGACACAGTGTAACTCAGAGTAAGAAGGAGAAAGAGAATAAAAGGTTAAAGAGACAGGAGAATTTACCCAATGGCATTTGAGGAAAGTGGGAGCATGTGATTACTGGAGAAGTGTGTGGATGTCAACCTGAGTCAGCAGCTCAATGATGAGCAGATGACATAGTCCAACTCTCAAAATTTCCCTGGAATGGATTAGCAAAACTAAAAGACATTGAATGCATGTCTTATGTGTAGGACCACTCATTCCATTTGATCTCCAAGACCTAGTTTCCATCCCACATCTTCTGAGAAGTGTTCCTTCATTTCCCCAATTCAGGCTGATTACTAGTCCAAATATCTACATTAGTTATTGCATGTAACTGCCATTAGGTTGGGAGTTCTAGCCATCTCATAACATTTTCACAATTTTTTTCAGCTGACATTTTGTGTTTTTTATTTTAGATTCACTTGTTTTTGTGTGCTCAATAAGTTAGCAAACACATAAAAATCAAAGTACCAGTACTTTACTATGTCTATCATTGCAAACTTCACACATATCACCAACCCAGAAGAATAAATGCTTGAATTATGGAAGAACTAAAATGATGGAATCTTAGAATTTAATGTTGAAAGCTAGAAGTTATCTACTGTAGCATTTCACCTCCAAACTCTTTATTGAATATTTATGTGCTCTTTACTATATCCAGTTTGGCTGAATTGATTAAGGGGCTTAGTTACAAAATCATTCAGGATAATTTTACAGTTGGCTAGCTATTTTGAAAATATGTTAACATTTTTAAAACACCCAGACTAGTAACTAGTAGTTCTCTTGGGCATGTAACTAATAGAATAGCAACTTCTAGCCTGGTGGGCTACAGTCCATAGGGTCTCAAAGAGTCAGGCATGACTGAAGTGACTGAGCTCACACAAGCACACTCATAGTAACTTGTAGGGCTTGCCAGATGGTTCTAGTGCTAAAGAATTTATCTGTCAATGCAGGAGATGCAAGAGACACAGGTCGATTCCTGGGTCAGGAAGATCCCTTGGAGGGGGAAATGGCAACCCACTCCATGTATTCTTGCTTGAAAAATTCCATGGACAAAGGAGCCTGGCAAGCTACAGTCAACGGGGTCACAAAGAGTCAGACACAGCTGAGCACACATGCAGGCAAGCCATAGTAACTTATAATATATAAGGACATAACTCTATCCTTATAGATATAAACACACATGCACTCCTTCTGGGAAGGACTATATAGACAGGGAACACATATATACTATGACAGTTTAGAGCATTATTTTCACATAAAGTATATATACACACATATGTATGTGTGTATTTGTGTGTGTTTGTATATATGAGCATATGTATATGCACACATGTATATCTATATATGAAAGAGTAGAGTGAAAACGCTGGCTTAAAACTCAACATTCAACAAAACTAAGATCACGGCATTCAGTGCCATCACTTAATGGCAAATAGGTGGGGAAAAAATGGAAATAGTGACAGACATTATTTTCTTGGGCTCCAAAATCAGTGTGGATAGTGACTGCAGGCTTGAAACTAAGACACTTGATCCTTGGAAGCAAAGCTATAACAAACCTAGACAGTGTATTAAAAAGCAGAAACATCATTTTGCCAACAAAGGTCCATGTAGTCAAAGCTATGGTTTTTCCAGTAGTCACATATGGATCGACATATGGATTTGAACCATAAAAAAGGCTGAGAGCCGAAGAATTGATGTTTTTGAACTGTGATGCTGGAGAAGACTCTTGAGAGTCCCTTGGACAAACCAGTCAATCCTGAAGGAAATCAGTCCTGAATAATCATTGGAAGGACTGATGCTGAAGCTCTAATACTTTGGCCACCTGATGTGAAAAGCTGACTCATTGGAAAAGACCCTGATGTTAGGAAAGATTGAAGGCAGGAGGAGAAGAGGGAGACAGAGGATGAGATGATTGGATGGTATCAGTGACTCAATGGACACAAGTTTGAGCAAACTTCATGGGATAGTGAAGAAAAAGTAAGCTTGGCGTACTGTAGTCCATGGGGTCACAAAGAGTAGAACATAACTGAGACTGAACAACAAAAAAGATGAATTACTTGGAGGTGTTGAAGTCAGATATGCACACAATATCAAACATACACCCACACAGACTCATCTTTCACTCATTTTTTTCAAGATCTCAGATCACATAGTTTCACTTGTCCCCATATATAGATAATGCAGCAAGACAAATACAACTATAATAACCTGCAAACACTACAACCAATTCCAAACAGTGAATAAAATCTATGAAAAATGGTTATCTTAGACTCATTATTACAGAGACACAAAATCTCCAGAAAAGAAACATTTATCCCAACAACTTGTTTCTTACCATAGAGGAAACTTGAACTGAGTTTCACAAACTTTGCATCAAAGTTGAGTCTTTCTTCTAAAGTGAATAGAAAACAGTAGTCAGTCCTTATCTATCTGCAGCTCCTGGGAAGTCAGAAATTACAATATCCATTTTCAGCAGTGCAAATTGAGTGCACTCATGACCCGAATGTCATACTGAGCCATGAATTGACCTCTTTCTTGACCTGGGCCTTTGTGTTTTCCTTCAGGCAAAAAGAGAATCTGCCAGACATCATTAAGCATGATTTCTTCCTCCAACAGGCTTTCAATCTAAGCTGTATTTTACTTAGAATCCACACACAGGGGAAAGCAACAGCTCAGAGCCCCGCTAGAAATGAGCAATAACATTCAAACGAAAATTGGAAGCTGAAGATCTAATCATTAACAACAGATGGTTCAACTTGAATCCAATAAACAAGTTTTGTTATTTGCTTTCCTTTCCCTCCATATCCCCTTGAACTTCGTGTAAGCGTGTGTGCGTGTAAAAGTGCTGGGCCCTACGTCAGCAGCATGGATGACTCACCTGACGGAAGGAAAGCTTTTATGGCCCAGCTGGAATCTTTTCAACTTGAAACACACTTGATAGTCTGATGTAGAAAGCAAGTCCAAGTCTGTAGCATGTCTGCTCTATTTGTTTTCTTTATGAGAGTTTAGTGACTATAGTGTCCCTTAATGTGCTTTGACAAAGCCTCTTTATCTGGTCATATTCCTGTTCTTTGTTTGGTCTCCAGCCAGGGCACTTGCTTTCCTGAAATCACAAACACAGAGGGCATTTGTCATACCTGCCTTGTCTTTATATTCTATTTTAAAGAAGAACTTGAGGATGCTATATGAAGAATACCACACTAAATAATATGATGAACATTGGAATTGTATATTAGAAAACATCATAATCAAAATAGGTGAATGTGGTCCCCAAAGTGTAGCTTCTGGTAAGCAGATAATCAAGTTTTAGATTTTTTTTGTCACTAGGCATGGTTCAGTTTAGTTCAGTTCAGTTCAGTTGCTCAGTCATGCCTGAATCTCTGTAACACCATGGACTGCAGCACGCCAGATTTCCCTGTTCTTCACCAACTCCTGGAGCTTGCTCAAACTCATGTCCATTGAGTCAATGATGCCACCCAACCATCTTATCCTCTGTCATCCCCTTCTCCTCCTGCCTTCAATCTTTCACAGCATCAGGGTCTTTTCCAATGACTCAGTTCTTTGCATCAGGTGGCCAAAATATCGGAGTTTCAGCTTCAGCATCAATCTTTCCAATGAATATTCAGTATTGATTTCCTTTAGGATTGACTGGTTGGATTTCCTTGCTGTCCAAGGAACTCTAAAGATATTTCTCAAATGCCACAGTTCAAAAACATCAATTCTTTGGCACTCAGCTTTCTTTATAGACCAACTCTACATCCATACACGACTACTGGATAAACCATAGCTTTGACTACACAGATCTTTGTTGGCAAAGTAATGTCCCTGGTTTTAAAAGTGCTGTTGGTCATAGCTTTTCTTCCAAGGTGCCCCTTTTCTTCCAAGGATCAAGCATCTTTTAATTTCATGGCTGCAGTCACCATGTGCAGTGATTTTGGAGCCCAAAAAATAAAGTATCTCACCGTTTCCATTGTTTCCCCATCTATATGCCATGAAGCTATGGGACTGGATGCCATGATCTTAGTTTTCAAATGTTGAGTTTTAAGTCAACTTTTTCATTCTCCTCTTTCACTTTCATTAAGAGGCTCTTTAGTTCTTCAATTTCTGCCTTAAGGATTGTGTCATCTGAGTATCTGAGATTTTTGGTATTTCTCCCAGCAATCTTGATTCTAGCTTATGCTTCATCCAGCCTGGCATTTCAAATGATGTACTCTGCATATAAGTTAAGTAAGCAGGGTGACAGTATCCAGCCTTGGTGGACTCCTTTCCCAATTTGGAACCAGTCTGTGGTTCAATGTCCTGGTCTAACTGTTGCTTTTTTACCTGCATATAAATTTCTCAGGAGGCAGGTCAGATTGTCTGGTATTCCCATCTCTTTAAGAATTTTCCACAGTTTGTTGTGATTCACACAGTCAAAGACTTCGGCATATTCAATAAAAAAGTAGATGTTTTTCTGGATCTTTCTTGCTTTTTAGATGATCCAACGGCATTTGGCAGTTTGATCTCTGGTTCCTCTGCCTTTTCTAAATCCAGCTTGAACATCTGGAAGTTCAAGGTTCATGTACTATTGAAGCCTGGCTTGGAAAATTTTGAAGAAAACCTTGTGTGCAACAGGACCCAGGAGAGAGAATCAGTGGCCCCACAATACTGATCCAGACTTGCCTGTGAGTGTCCAGGGGCCTTTGGCAGAGGCATGGGTCAGCAGTGGACTACTGCAGGGTTGGGGACACTGAGCATTGCAGTGCATTCATGGGACCTTCTGAAGGAGGCTGCCATTATCTTCATTACCTCCACCATAGTTTTGTCTCAGGTCAAACAACAGGGAGGGAACACAACCCCACCCATCAACAGAAAATTGGATTAAAGGTTTACTGAGCATGGCCCATCCCATCAGAACAAGACCCAGTTTCCCCCACAGTCAGTCTCTCCCATCAGGAATCTTCCATAACAATCAGATAAAACTAATCGAACTGATCACATGGACTACATTCTTGTCTAACTCAATGAAACTATGAGCCATGCCCTGTAGGGCCACTGAAGATGGACGGGTCATGGTGAAGAGCTCTGACAAAATGTGGTCCACTGGAGAAGGGACTGGCAAACCACTTCAGTATTCTTGCCTTGAGAACCCCATGAACAGTAGGAAAAGGCAAAAAGATATGACACTGAAAGATAAACTCCCCAGATCGGGAGGTGTCCAATATGCTACTGGAGAAGAGTGGAGAAATAACTAAGAAAGAATGAAGAGACTGAGTCAAAGCAAAAACAATGCCCAATTGTGGATGTGACTAATAATGGAAGTAAAGTCCGATGCTGTAAAGAACAATATTGCATAGGAACCTTTAGGTCCATGAATCAGGGTAAATTGAAAGTGGTCAAACAGGTGATGGCAAGAGTGAACATTGACATTTAAAGAATCAGCGAACTAAAATGGACTGGAATGGGCAAAATTAACTCAGATAATCATTTATCTACTACTGTGGGCTAGAATCCCTTAGAAGAAATGGAGTAGCCCTCATTGTCAACAAAAGAGTCTGAAATTCAGTTCTTGGGTACAATCTCAAAAACGACAGAACGGTCTCTGTTCATTTCCAAGGCAAACCATTCAATATCACCGTAATCCAAGTCTATGCCCCAACCAGTGATGCTGAAGAAGCTGAAGTTTAACAGTTCTATGAAGACCTATAAGACCTTCTAGAACTAACAGCCAAAATAGATGTCCTTTTCATCATAGGGGACTGGAATGGAAAAGTAGGAAATCAAGAGATAACCTGAAATAACAGGCAAATTTGGCCTTGGAGTACAAAATGAACCAGGGCAAAGGCTAGCATAGGTTTTCCAAGAAAATGCACAGGTCATAGCAGACACTCTCTTCCAAAAACATAAGAGATGATTCTACACATGGACATCACCAGATGGCCAATACCAAAATCAGATTGATTATATTCTTTGCAGCCAAAAATGGAGAAACTCTATACAGTCAGCAAAAACAAGACTGGGAGCTGACTGTTGTGCAGATCATGAACCTCTTATTTCAAAATTCAGACTTAAATTGAAAAAAGTAGGGAAAACCACTAGACCATTCAGGTATGACCTAAATCAAATCCCTTATAATTATACTATATATTCAAGGGATTAAATCTGATAGACAGAGTACCTGAAGAACTTTGGACAGAGGTTCATGACATTGTACAGGAGACAGTTATCAAGACCATCCCCCAGAAAAAGAAATATAAAAAGGCAAAATGGTTGTCTTAGGATGTCTTACAAATAGCTGAGGAAAGAAAAGAAGCTAAAGGCAAAGGAGAAGAGGAAAGATATAACCATTTGAATGCAGTTCCAAAGAATAGCAAGGAGAGATAAGAAAGCCTTCCTCAAAAAAAAAAAAAAAAAGAAAGAAAAGAAAGCCTTCCTCAGTGATCAGTGCTAATAAAGAGAGAAAAACAATAGAATGGGAAAGACTAGAGATCTCTTCAGAAAATTAGAGATGCCAAGGGAACATTTCATGCACAGAAGGGCACAATAAAGGACAGAAATGGTATGGACCTAGCAGAAGCAGAAGATATTAAGAAGAGGTGGCAAGAATACACAGAAGAACTGTACAAAAAAGATCTTCATGATCCAGATAACCTCGATGGCGCCATCACCCACCTAGAGCCAGACATCTTGGAATGAAAAGTCAAGTGGTCCTTAGGAAGCAAAGCTAGTGGAGGTGATGGAATTCCAGCTGAGCTATTTAAAATCCTAAAAGATGATGCTGTAAATGTGCTCTACTCAATATGCCAGCAAATTTGGAATACTCAGCAGTGGCCACAGGATTAGAAAAGGTCAGTTTTCATTCCAATCCCAAAACAAGGCAATGTCAAAGAATGTTCCAATTACCTCAGAATTGCACTCATCTCACACACTAGCAAAGTAATGTATGATGGATATATCTTTAATATTTGTAGAATGACTTATCCTTTAAATCATGTATATAAAATAGTTCCAATGTTATTTTATGTATAGTCTATTACTATATCCTTAATATCCAAATTAGTGAGAGCAAGTGGTTGCATAAACAGTGCAGTTTATTTAAAAAATAAGTCTTATTATTAATTAATCATTTGCACAAAAGTATAGAAAACAATGAGGTACAATTCCTTTCTAAACGTTGTTGTTACTCTCTATGGCTCCTTTAGGTGAGAAATCAGCTGAGGGAACTTTTGCTGTATTTGTGTATGCCTGCTCAGTTGCTTCAGTCATGTCCAACTCTTTGCAACCCTGTGGACTGTAGCTCATCAGTCTCTGTTCTCTGTGAGAGTCTCCAGGCAAGAACACTGGAGTGAGTTTCCATGCCCTCCTCCAGGGGATCTTTCCAACCCAGGAATCAAACCCATGTCTCCTGCATTGCAGGCTGATTCTTTACCTACTGAGAAAACTGGGAAATCCTTGCTTTATTTAGATGAACCCAAATCTTAGTCTACTTAGCTTAAAAAGTGTTACCTGAGCCTCAGTCCAAACCTTCTATTTGCCCAGTGGTCATATATCCAGAGCCCCTCAGAGTCCTTTCTATATTATGGAATCTTCCTCTAGTCATTATTTATCCACAGAATATGCAGGATTTTTCAAAATCTTCTATTGGCTATTTTTTAGCTCTTATGGATTTCATCCCTGATTGCCAGGCATTTATTTACACAAGGATCTTCTCCCTCTAAATCATAAAGGTGCATGAGGCCAAAGAAACATGAAAACTGAAGCTTTATCTGTCTAAACTCATTATCATAACAAATAAGAAATAACATAATTTACATTGCCCAATTTAGTTAATCTTTGTTTAATGTTTATGCTGTATTATTCAGAAAATGTGTTGTTTCCTTTTTACTTAACTTAAATCATATTGCAAAATTAAATTCAGTAAGTCACAGACAAGGAGGAAATCCTCACGATACATACACCCAATAAAAGATGTATATTCCTAATACATGTAGAAATCTTCAAATTAGCAAAAAGACAACCCAATTAAAATAGGTAAAAAACATAAGCAATCATTTGACCAAAATAAGTTAATTAATTAATGTATGCATGCATACATAATCCAACAAGTCTGTGACAAAAGTCATGAGGAAAATCCACTCTAAATTTATCAAATGGCTAAAATGAAAAGACCAGCAACATCAAAGATTGGCAAGAATGTGAAGCAAGTGGAAATCTTTTACATTGCTAATGTGAGTGTCAAACATGTTAGATGACTGGTGATTATCTAAACTTATGATTTCTTTATCACTGAGCAATACCATTTCTAGGTGTATTTTGACAAATTGTAATTTATAATGCCTTTCTTCCAGTCACTTCACTTATGAAATTGTTTGCATGAAAGTCAAGTATCAATGACTTCACAATCCTGGACTGAGATATTCTTGGAGCTCTAGTTATTATTATTATTATTATTATTATTACTTTGCAATATTGTATTGGTTTTGCCATACATCAACATGCATCAAAAGGAGTAATGTATGGTCATTGAGGTAAAAGGGAAAAGAGAAGAGAACTGATTCAGACAGAGGCCCTTTCCTTTTCAAATGACTAATTAGGATTTAGGATTTGATGGGGGGAGGCAGAAAATAGGAGTCATTCTGGCCTTCTGTCAAAAGTCGAGGGGACCAGTATTTGGAAAAAGTGGGAAGCACAGACTAGGATTTCTGGTAAGTTCTCAATGTCAAAAAAGACTTCTTTGTCCCATTGCAGAGAAGTAGACCAGAATTAACATCCAGCTGCAAAGAGAAGAAAGTAAGAGAAGTGAGACATGCTATTTCAAGATCCAGGACGTGCCACCTTGCCTACAAGGCCAAGCTCTGACAGTAGTGGACTGCTAACTAATAAATTCATGGTAGTCACAGGTAGACGCTCCTGAGAAGGCAGAATGTGAAGCCAAACAAAAACTCAGGCCTCTTTTGGAGAGAGTTTACCCCAGACTCTCCAAAACTTAGGAATGGAAACAGCAGACCATCATTTCTTCTCTCACAAATGCATAAGAAGAGTTCTCAACTTCAGAGGACAAACTAGAATTTTTGTGTCAGAAGAACTCAATGGTTGGAATTTTTTACATTCTACATATATTTCTGCTGATTATTAATCTCAGTAAATTTCATTCCCTTAGTATCTAAGGTTAGCTGCCATATTTTTTAAAACAAAGTTTTGAAAATCTCTGCCTCAATAATGAAGCTTGGATATTGTCAATCACTTGTTGATCAATGATACTAGTCATCAATAATTAAAAAAGAGGAGTACTGATTGGGAGAAAACTCAGAGGGTTTCTTGGTTTGACTGTTTTATTATTTTTTTTTCTCTCATTTCTTCCTAATAGCAATCAAGGTATCAAACTTCAATTTTAAATAATGACATAATTATGAGCAATAATCAACTATTGCAAACCTATCATGCTGCTGCTGCTGCTGCTAAGTCACTTCAGTCGTGTCTGACTCTGTGTGATCCCATAGACGGCAGCCCACCAGGCTCCCCCGTCCCTGGGATTCTCCAGGCAAGAACACTGGAGTGGGTTGCCATTTCCTTCTCTGCAAACCTATCATATTGGCAGCTAATTTCCAATGGCTTATTAAAATCAATATTTTTTTTTCCCATAGATAGTTGGATGATCATAATGCTAATGTTAAGGCCCTTGAGGAAAGGAGGCAAGTTTTACCCATGGATTTACTCGTAACCCTAACATGTTGACTGAAACATCATTGGCTCTCAGCAATAATAAAAAGAATAAATGACTACTTAAAGCTGACTGTGTTGCTGTTTCTGACTCTTCCTGTTGTTTTTAAGCAAGAAGATTATGCATTCCTGCTTTCAATACTTTGAATGAACTTGTAATGCTTATATTTGACATAAATCTAGCTTTGACCCATAAAATGTAGAGAGACATGATACTGAGCAGAATCTCTGCCAGACACTGTGTGACTTCAGTGACCTTGTTCCTGGGAAGGAAGCACTCAGAACCCAACATGATCCCAAGCAACATGCATTGAGAGATCTGCTGCTGGTATGTAACTTGAGCAGCAACTAGATCTTCACTGTTGAAGTAACTGTGATTCTATAGGGCTGTTGTATATATTCCATCCATCAGTTGAATAGGCAGGGAAAGTGTGTCACCAGTTGAATGCCTGACTTAACTCAAAGCTGTGTTTATTGGTGATAGATTTTATGAAACTGTCTAAGCAGTTCAATAGCCTTCCCCCACTTACAGCAAATTTAGGATAGGGTCTTTTGTACCCAAGAAAGTAAAAAAATATGACTGAACATCCAGATTCAGGTCAATCATCAAGGCATAGAACAGAGTAGATTTTCACACAAAAGGTAAGAAAAAGCATCAGGCCTAAGACAATTGTGCTAACCAAAAATTCTGGTTAGAGTTTTGTTATTATACAGGAATAAAACTGTGTAATATGCTATGAAAAGTTATCAGTGTTTGTTTCTTTTTGCCTAGTTGATTTCCTTATTGACTTAATCTGTATTTTTTCATAGCTTCTTAACAAAGTTACTGTAGGAAAGTGTTGTATACGCTCCTGCCAGTTTGATTGAACTACAGGGATAAGAAGCTTTCATTCTGACCTGATTTACTGCTGACAGTGGTAGTTACAATTTTTATTGGAAATTTTTTTCTGAAGAATTTTGCTCCTAAAAAAGACATTTGTCCACAAGTAACTTTTGCTCAACTCAGACAGCAGAAGGTGGTATATAAGCTTATGGGAGTTGGTGTTGGACAGGGAGGCCTGGCGTGCTGCGATTCATGGGGTCGCAAAGAATCGGACACGACTGAGCGACTGATCTGATCTGATCTGAAGCTTATGTGAGTGGGTCCACATTTCTTTTTTATTTTATACCTTCAGTTATCCTACATTTTATCTGTATTTTGAGGGGTTGAAACTTTCATCTATTTTTAAAAAAGTGGGACAAAACAAGGACTAGGACAATATCCTTTGTAATAAATTGAAAAGGAAGAAAAGATACTACCCTTAAATTTTGGAATAGAATCTCTCCCTCAATCTGATTGGTATAATTTTGGTCAACTATCCTCTCAGGATCATCATGTGTGGAAACATCATGACCTGATTGTCTCAAACCTGGATGCCTGAGCCCATCACTAATAAGAGGGATGGGATTTTGGTCAGCTTTCTCTGAACTGATGAACCATGAGGGTGATCTGTCATTACTGTGAGTAGGTAACCTGAATAGGGTTCATTTTACTGATGGTGGTTGTGGTTTAATTACTAAGTTTTGTCTGATTCTTACTGACACCATGGACTGTAGTCTGACAGGCTCCTCTGTCCATGGGATGTCCCAGGCAAGAATACTAGAGTGGTAGCCATTTTCTTCTCTAGGAGATCTTCATGGCCCAAGGATCCAACCCACATCCCCTGCATTGCAGGCAGTCTCCTGCATTGCAGGCAGATTCTTTACTGACTGGGCCACCAGGGAACTTTACTGATATGGAGCCTAAATGCTGAGGAATACAAAATCAAATGAGTGTGGTAATCATTTTTATTATTTTCTTCCAAAATTTTTCTACTTGTCTTCATAATAAGTTGCATATTCACTAAATACTTGTCTCTTTACTATCCCTCTTGAGTATGTCTACTTTTTAATATTTATATGTGTATATTTTTCCCTCTGCCAAATATATGGTTTTATAACAGATCTGCTTATTAAAGTTCTAGTGAGTGAAGTGAAAGTCTCTCTGTTGTGTCTGGCTCTTTGCAAAACCCATGGACTTTCACCCGCCAGACTCCTCTGTCCATAGAATTCTCCAGGCAAGAATACTGGGGTGGGTTGCCATTTCCTTCTCCAGGGGATCTTCCCAAACCAGGGATTGAAACCGGGTCTCCTGAACTGCATGCAGACTCTTTACCATCTGAGCCACCAGGGAAGTACAAAAAAATGACGCAGGGCAAGCAGGTTATGCAAATGCGTAATAGTAGTCGCTCAGTCCTGTCTGACTCTCTGTGACCCCATGGACTGTAACCTGCCAGGCTCTTCTGTCCATGGGATTCTCCAGGCAAGAATACTAGAGTGGATTGCCATTCCCTTCTCCAGAGATTAAAGTTCTAAATATCCTTCAAGTCCCAGTTAAATTATCTTCTCCTTGGAATCTGTCCTGATCATTTCAGCCCACAGTGATCTCATCTTCCCATGACCAGTATAGTACTTGTTGTCAAAACTATGAATCTATTAATTAATTATTTACTGTCTTATGACATAATCAGTACCTGACATTGCTATGGCTTACCATTTCATTAACCTTTATGTGTGTTCTAGTCTTGCATTCCATAGTTTCCTACAATATTTGACTTCCAAGGGAAAAAACAAAAAGACTATCTTTTTCATTTAAGATCATTTTTGTAATTCTCCACTGAAGAGATTGCCAAGTCATATGCATAATTTATTTTTTCAATAAATAGAGTGATAGAATTGCTAACTAAAGAGGTGGCAAAACACTACTTCAAAATTCTAATAGTACTAGAACTTCTATAAGTACACATTTCACACACACACACACACATGTGCAAAACTTTTTTTGCCTGCACAAACAAAAATTGAAAATGAAATGATTATCCTTCATCTTCTAAGATGGTTTGAACAAGCAGTGCCCACTTATAGAAAGGCTCTATCCTTGTAATAAAGGGTTCATTTCAACATTCACTCAGGTTTGGTTATTTCTACATCTCAATCATATATCTAATCATATATCTAATCATATATAGTAGATCAGGTTTTGGGGACTGATATTAAAAAAAAACACTAGGGTTCCCTTTACTGAGATTTTTCCTCTGGCCCTGTTTGCAAGAATCACAGTTGAGTCCTAGAAATGCTTACTAGAGACCAGTGAATAAAACAACAATAAAATGAGATTGCATTTGTTTTTCATACATGAAGGAGAGATAAATGGAACTTCATTAATTCATCAAATATTTATTGAGTACTTACCATTTTCTAGGCTTCCCTGGAAGCTAAGATGCTAAAAGAGTCAGCCTACAATGCAGGAGACCCAGGTTTCATCCTTAGGTCCAGAAGATCCCCTGGAGAAAGGAATGGCTGCCCACTCCAGTATTCTTGCCTGGAAAACTCCATGGACAGAGGAGCTTAGCAGGTTATAGTCCATGGAGTCACAAAGAGTCAGACACAACTGAGCATCTAGTACTACCATTTTCTTATTTGAAAATTAAACAAGTAACATTCTAAGTTTATAGTTAGCTTTAAATCAGTGGCTTTCCCAAGATTATACAAAGAAGCAATATCAAGGAAAAGCCTGAATTTCAGATTTTTATTGTCTTTATGCACACTACCTCCAGAGAGTCCCCTTGGCCCCTCGTGCATTTTCCCATATTTTCTGATGACCTTAGGTGTGAACGCTCATGATGGCTGGTGGGGACATTGGGTTGTCCGTGGTCATGAACTTCAGCAAGGGTAGCTGCTCCACCTGCCTTGTCTCCCTCCTGTATACATTCATTGGATGGAAACGCATACCCGACTTCCTTAGCAGAGGGTCTCCAGCCAGTGCTCATCCTACTAACTCATACAACTCTTCGACCTGCCAATTAGTATAGCCCACCCTCCAGCCAAAGTTTCTTCTAGGTACTGTTTGAATCCAGGGACCCATTCTGGGAGGGCTCTGGAGTTTATTTCCAGTCTGTTTCCAGTGTTAATTTCATATAATTGATCTTAGAAAATGCAATTAGGCAACATAAATTATTCTTTTTTGATTAAATATTTAACCACAACAGAAACAATGAATATCCTAAATGCATTAATTTAAAATATTTCTCTAAGAAATGTGAGATTATTTTTTTCCCCAAAGTGAAAAATTATCTGTAAAGACTGCAATAAAAATAAGAAATATTTTAAGCTAATTTGTAAACAGAATAATAGAAATGGCTGTATTACTGTGTTCTAAATCAATTATATTAATAATGAAACCTTATACAAGTTTACTTTTATTTAATTAGTTGCATCAGTATGTGCTGTAATTGTTAATGCATCACACTATAAAAGATGAAATAAGGTTAAATGGCAGTTCCCAAAACATGTATTTTTTACAATGTGAGGAAAAATCACAGCAAAATATCATAAATAATGTAAAAGATCTTCTAAATTGTTATGTTTGTTAGAAATCATTTGTGGGTGAGGAGAGTGAAAATAATAATAATTGTAATAGTTTCCAGAAATATTTCTCCTCCTCCTCCCAGTTAATATTTAGATCATAAATGATCAGAACTGAAAGTTCTCATGCAATAACTAATTTACCTCCCCCATTTTTAAAAATAGAAAATGAGGATTCTGATGCCTTCAAGGAATGAAGAGATTTGCTCAAAGCCATCCCAGTGCTTAACTTATTAGAGAATAGAATTAGAACCCTAATTTTATGAACTCTCAGACAACACAGGGTTCTTCAACTTCATAATGCTTTCTTCCATTCTCCAGTAATGATTATGAAACATACATTTCTCTTTGATTCTCAGAAATTTCACCCTATGGCTAACACAATTTACTTGAAATGTGAGAACATAGCACAAAATAAAAGTTGCATTGAGTCACAGGGAAATAAAAATCTTACCCTATTTTGTGCTACTAAGTACAGCTGATACTTTGGATGCTGAAGGGCAATAATTTAAACAAAATTGACACTGTGCTGTTTTTATGGATTTCTAATGCATTTCATCTTGGGTACATTGGACATATTGTTGTCTTGGCTTATGCTGCACCTAATACTGCGGTTTGGAAATTTACACAAATTGAGAACTGCAGAGTTCCTTCTTCAAACGGCAGACGGCACAAAAATGGTTATTTCCCCCCCATATTTTGTTAGCTTGTTTACCAAAAATGTATTTAAGGAAACAGAGAGCAATAGTTAATTAAAATTGACTTAATACTCTTTTCCTCTTTATAGATAGTTTATTGGCTGATTTATTTTCTTAATTTTTTGACATTTTGATTAAATCATTTTCTCTATATTGGTAAACTTTATCAAATGGGCCTGTCTTCTACTGGAACTTAAGACCACATTCTGTGGAAAGTTACACACACACGCGCGCATACACACACAAGTTCACAATCAAAGAACAACAAAACAAAACCTATAATCACTAGAACAAAGATGAAAAGAATGAAAGCTCCATGAGCACAATATAAATAATATTAAAGGGCAACGTTGGACTTTCTTCAAGTTTTCTTGGATCATCTGAATATCCTGCCCACTGTATTTTATGCTCATATTTTCTTTTAAGTAGGAAAAAAAGAAAAATACCCGATTATTCCTTTGCCGGTTAGGTATAGAGGAGGTAAGTATATGTGTATCCCTTCATTTCTGTCCCCATCTCTGTTTTCTGTCCTGCTATGTTATTGCTTTTATCTCCTAGAAAACTATATTTTCTCCAGAATAGGCAGGGTAAAAATGTGTCTATCTTTGGGATTTTACAATGAAGATGACAATGTTCTTAGGATCCCAATATGTGTGATCTGGGTACAGATTTGTTTTTCATAATTTGTCAGTCTAGTTACATAAAAATTCCCCCAAACATATAAACACTGAGAGCTAGAGTTATAGTGACTTGCATATATTGGAAGAAATTAAAAATAACTCTCCTGTCTCCTGTATAGGTAACTGGTTCAGCAGGTATTCTCTGGGTGGAGCAGACATGTTTAGGCTCTGCCTCTGTCATGGCAGGAGAATCCCAAAATGCACATAAAAGGACTTCAGATCCAGCATCAGGTAGCAGGGCTTCTGCTTGCAATGAACGTACACAGTGCACTCTCACAGGGTCTCAGTTTTATGAAAAAGTCAGATCTTGGTTTTGGCCTATAAGTAATTCCATGTCTTTTGTGACTTTTGATATATATAAACTAATGTAAATTTTAACACGTACTGTCATGATTCATTTAATTATTTATAAAATAGTGGTCTGCCATAAATATATATATATATATATATATATATATTTTTTTTTTTTTTTACCCTGTAAAGGAAAATGGGGTGGAATACTTTACTGAGATTGGCTTCGGAAAATCTGAGTCACTAATTTTATATAACAACAACAAAAAAAAGGATATTAACCTAGTTATACTAAGGATCTGAGGCAGCTAACAAAAATTGAGAAGTTTAAATAAATACAAATAAATAAGATAGTTGAAATAAGTGGGAAATACATATGCACAATGTCTTAGTAATATTTGTGTAGAAGATTGTCAGGTTTGGTTGTAAGCATCCTTGCAGTTCAAGCACAGAGACTATAGGCACAGTGTATATAATGCACATTCAGGTATTTGGTGACTTGATGGAGTGGCTGTTTCGTAAATTATTAGCAGCTTTGTAACAAAAGTTAATAAATCACATCAAATACTTTTACATGATGTTTGAACATCTCAAATATGGTGCATTCCATGATCTGTTCTCAGAGTATTGAATGCAATACTGAATGTAAGAAACTAGCTCTGTCTTTACAAAAGTTATTTTTTGCATTAAAATATGAGACTTGTAGCCTAAAATTAATGGCTTCTCAAAACCAAGGATTTATCTAAGATCATAAAAGTCCATCTTTAAAAATAATTTTAAAGTAAAAATAAAATGTATAAAGCTAAATATAAACCAGTTATAAGTTGCAAGTAGATTTTCTGTTTGCCTTTTCATACTGTTCATGGGGTTCTCGAGGGAAAAATACTGAAATGGTTTGACAGTCCCTTCTCCAGTGGATCATGTTTGTCAGAACTCTCCAGCACAACCTGTCCATCTTGGGTGGCACTACAAGGCATGGCTCAGAGTTGCATTGAGTTAGACAAGGCTGTGATCCATGTGATAAGTTTGGTTAGTTTTCTGTAATTGTGGTTTTCATTCTGTCTGCCTTCTGATGGATAAGGATAAGAGGCTTGTGAAAACTTCTTAATTGGAGGGACTGGCTGTGGGGGAGTTTGGGTCATGCCCTGATGGCCCAGGCCGTGCTCAGTCAATCTTTAATTCAATTTCCTGTTGATGGGTGGGGCTGTGTTCCCTTCCTGTAGTTTGGCCAAACTATGGTAGGGGTAATGGCTGTATGTTAGGGGTAATGGTGGTAAAGGCAAACTCCTTCAAAAAGACTTACACTAGCATGCCACATCATAATTAGGAAAGGAGTACGTCAAGACTGTATATTGTCACCCTGCTTATTTAACTTATATGCAGAGGGCCTCATGCAAAATGCTGGGCTGGATGAAGAACAAGCTGGAATTAAGATTGCCAGGGGAAATATCAACAAACTCAGATATGCAGATGACACCACCATTATGGCAGAAAGTGAAGAGGAACAAAAGAACTGCTGATGAAAGTTAGAGAGGAGAGTGAAAAAGCTGGCTTAAAACTCAACATTCAATCAAAATAAATACATTTATATTATATATAAAAAAGAAAAACAAACTAAGATCATGGCTTCCAGTCCTATCATTTCATGACAAATAGATGGGGAAACAATGGAAACAGTGACAAACTTTATTTTTTGTGCTCCAAAATCACTGTAGATGGTGACTGCAACCATAAAATTAAAAGATGCTTGCTCTTGAAAGAAAAGCTATGACAAACCTAAACAGCATATTAAACAGCAGAGACAAGAATCAAATGGAATCAAGATGGCAGACAAGACTAGACCTTGATCCTCAACCAGCAAGCAAAATGATACACCCAGAGATGTCATGACAGTTCTAAGGCACTGTCAAAAGACAGAGTGGGCAGTAGCCTAAATCTTGGAAATCACTCCTTCCCCAAAATAATTGGAATAATTCCCCCACTCATTCAGTTCAGTTCAGTCACTCAGTCATGTCCGATTCTTTGCAACACCATGAATTGCAGCACACCAGGCCTCCCTGTCCATCACCAACTCCCGGAGTTCACTCAGACTCACATCCATGGAGATGGTGATGCCATCCAGCCATCTCATCCTCTGTCATCCCCTTCTCCTCCTGCCCTCAATCCCTGCTAGCATCAGAGTCTTCTCCAATGATTCAATTCTTCTCATGAGGTGGCCAAAGTACTGGAGTTTCAGCTTTAGCATCATTCCTTCCAAAGAACATCCAGGACTGATCTCTTTTAGAATGTACTGGTTGGATCCCCTTGCAGTCCAAGGGACTTTCAAGAGTCTTCTCCAACACCACAGTTCAAAAGCATCAATTCTTCGATGCTCAGCTTTCTTCACAGTCCAACTCTCACATCCATACATGACCACAGGAAAAACCATAGCCTTAGCATATGAAATTACCCAGCCTATAAAAGTTAACTGTGGCACATTTTGCAGCCACACTTGCCCTCTGAAATGGCCCAAACTCTGTCTGTGGAGTGTGCTTCTCTCTGAATCTGAATAAATCCATTTCTTACGTATCACTTTGTCTCTCACTGAATTCTTTCTGCAATGAGACATCAAAAATCTGAGCTTTAATAGGCCCTAAAACCAGGTACCATGGGTTTTGACAGGGTTTGAGTCCGAGTCATGTGTGCTTGATTCCCAGGCAGGGTTTTGGCTGGGTCTGAGTCCCAGGCATGTGGGTTCAAGTACAAGGCAGGGTTTTGAATGGGTTCAAGTTCCAGCACATGGTTTCAAGTCCCAATCTGAGGCAAACAGTTTCAAAACCAGTCAATCCTAAAGGAAATCAATCCTCAATATTCAACAGAAGGACTGATGCTGAAGCTGAAACTCCAATGCTTTGACCACCTGATGCAAAGAACTGACTCATTATAAAAGACCCTGATTCTGGGAAGGATTGAAGGCAGGAGGAGAAGGAGATGACAGAGGATTAGATGGTTGGATGGCATCACTGACTCTATGGATATGAATTTGAGCCATCTCTGGGAATTGGTGATGAACAAGGAGGCCTGGCGTGCTGCAGTCCACTGCGTGGCAAAGAGTCGGACATGACTGAGCAACTAAACTGAGATTTTCTTTTGCTGATTGTCTCCTTATTCTAAAATGGATTGAATATTTTGACTGAATCAAAATATTCAGTAATGTCAGGATATTACAAAGACCTGATATTTCTCTGTGGTTAGGCAAAGCTTACTTGAAATTGATAAACTAATTTTTATATGTGTTGGCATGCAGTCTTCCTTACATGAAATACTGCAATTTTTTATCTGGGTGACCTAAACTATCAGATAAAAGTGGAAAAGAAGGAAACAAGAGAGGACTTCAGGAAAACAAAAAGCTAATTGTCAGTGATGACATCTCAAAAGAATTCTCTATTTTCGGATCTAATTTGCTCTTAAAAAATTAAAGTGACTGAAACAATACCATGTGCTTGGGAACTCAGAAACTGATTAGCTCCCACAAACTTGTGTTTTGGTTTCAACCTGTCCCTTAACCAACCTGACACATGTAGGTAATCAACAATTATTGGTCTTTCTCTTTGAGAAATACTCTCATTATCTCAGAATTTTTATTTCCATTTTTGTAAATGTGGGATTTAGTGAAGAAGCTAAATTTTCTTCCAATAACCACATCATTCAGTAGAAGAATGCAGTTGTAGAAGTGGAATCACCAATACATGTGGTCACAGACTGTTTGGAGAGGTCTGTATTCTAGAAACTGGGAACTTGTTTTTAAAGAGTTTGTGATATTTAAGAACACCCCATTTGTGAGTGAGTTTACTTTTTCCTAATGCTAGTTCAATTGGCTCCAAAAACATTGAATGGTAACACATTTTAAAGGGCATCTCAGAATGACTTTATCAAAAATTGGTAAACTGATTATATACAGATCCCTTTTAGTTTTTCTATTTAATTAGTGCTTATAGAGGAAGAACTATGCTCAGAGCACTCTGCTTAGTGCTAGGAACAGGGGAGTGAAGGAAATGAAGTTGTAGGGCACATGGCCACATAGGCTTTTAACAAATAATTAGTTTATTGATTATTTAATTACAGTTGGGATCATAAAGAGAAAATGCAGGGTGTTATGAAAATGAATTAATAGAGTACTATGATAAAGTCTCAGGTCAAGGAGAGCTTTTTAAGACATAATATTAAAGCAGAATCAGTTCATTTCAGTTCAGTCGCTCAGTCGTGTCTGACTCTTTGCAATCCCATGAATTGCAGTACGTCAGGCCTCCCTGTCCATCATCAACTCCTGGAGTTCACTCAAACTCACGTCCATCGAGTCGGTGATGCCATCCAGTCATCTCATCCTCTGTCATCCCCTTCTCCTTCTGTCCCCAATCCCTCCCAGCATTAGAGTCTTTTCCAATGAATCAACTCTTCACATGAGGTGGCCAAAGTACTGGAGTTTCAGCTTTAGCATCATTCCTTCCAAAGAACACCCAGGACAGTAGAACTCAAAGCTTCATCAAGAGAGGTCCTGGCAAGAGTGTCCTTTTCCTCTACCATTGTGAGAGGCACTTTGCTACTTTGTTGTAGTTGTTGGGGTAGGGGTGAGGGGAAGTGGGGCAAGAGTGCATACCAACCTACTTTCCCAGGTTTTCTTCCAGATTCTGTCCTTCCAGCCTAGCAAGGAGAGGAAAAAAAAATCATATTTTTGTATATTTCATGAATTTCCAGAATTTCAGCTTCCCCCCAAATAGAATGGCATTCAGCACATCAGGTACTACCCCAAAGTATTTGTTCCACAGCCTTTGCCTTAAAGGGTGCTCATTCAATGATTATTGAGTGTATGCTGCTGCTGCTGCTGCTTAGTCACTTCAGTTGTGTCCGACTCTGTGCGACCCCATAGAGGGCATCCCACTAGGCTCCCCTGTCCCTGGGATTCTCCAGGCAAGAACACTGGAGTGGGTTGCCATTTCCTTCTCCAATGCATGAAAGTGAAAAGTCAAAGTGAAGTTGCTCAGTCGTATCCGACTCTTAACGACCCCATGAACTGCAGCCCACCAGGCTCCTCGGTCCATGGGATTTTCCAGGCGAGAGTACTGGAGTAGGGTGCCATTGCCTTCTCCAATTGACTGTATGAGTTTTCTTACAAAATTTTGGATAATCCTGTCTACCAAATCATACAAGATAGGACTATCAGATCCAAAGAAATTAAAGGATAGGAATTTTTATTGATGCTGTTTAAACATTAGTATTGGAGAGTGAGGAATGTGGCAAATCCTCTTTGGAAGATGATTATGATCTCATCCATCTAGATTTCCTAATTTATAAATCGATCCATAACTTGTTTGGTATGTATTAGTTCATGTGCATTTGATCTCTCTAACTAGATTAACTAAATATATTTTAAACACAGGGATCATATCTACCATTATTGTATCTAACATAGAACCAACTATCTATTGATATACAGGCTTGGGAAGACCGGGAAAGTGACTTGAATGGTCCTTGACAGTTGAGACTTCTTTTTCCCTAGTTTTTGTACTACTTTCTTTTTTTTAATCACATGAGATCAGAAATGAATTATCAGTAGGTTGCTATGTCTTTGTAAAAATCCTGAAAACGATGGAGCGGTGTGTGTCCTAGATGTTCATTTGCTAGTTCAAAATCGTGAAGCTCTCAGTTGCAAATGTCATCAATATGTATGAGTGGCCCAACTGTTGCTCCTACCTCCTACGTCCCTTCCTTCCTGGTGGGTGTCTCCTTCTGAGAGAGCTACATCTGCCTTTGGAACCCTTCTGGAGTAGATGGGGTGGGGGGAAAATAAAGATGTGTGCTGTTGTTTTGCATTGTCAGATAGCAGGATTTGTGTGTGTGTGAATCTTAGGAAAGTACCAGTTTCCCTTTTTCTGTCTGCCTCCTTCTCTCTCAGTTCTTTCACCTCTTTCCCCACCACCATGTAAGTACACACTGCCTTTCTTTTTTTAAAAGTGAACAAATATGAGAATGAGAGGCAGGAATTTACTGTGGCAGATTTTTGAAAGAATACATTTCTCCACTTTCTTACTTGCTACACTCCAAAGACAGCCCACATACACAGATGTGACAACTTTTTTGTAAAGCTAATTTGAGCGAATGCCTGTCTGGCAACTTACTCTGGGAATAGTTACAATTGCCCAAACTGAAATTCTGCCTTTGTAGAGGTGACACTGATGGCGTGTTATTACTGGATACCCAGAAAAGAGACACTAGGAGAAGAAAAAAAAAAAATTAAAAAAATAAAAGACACGAAAGTGAAGTACATGTGGTTTTGTTTTTGAGGATCTTTGTTAATGGGACTAGAATAGAGGTGCTTGCCCAAATGTGACTCTGCTCTTGTAAAAATAGCTGTCTGGGAGGCATCTGGCATTGACTGGATTAATTTGTGAGCTTCTTTGTTTTCCTTGATAAAGACTTTCCACAAATACAGCAAAAAAAAAAAAAAGAGGTAGATATAAGGGTCTCCACTAAAGATATGAGTGAGGGGGAAAGAAAAGAGGTGTCTCTCATTGCCAAATTCATTTTTAATGCTTTTCTTTTCCCCTTTGTGTATAATTATTTTTATCTAATTTGTCACATTGGTCATTCAAAATAGAGGGTGTGCAAGCAAACTCATAATATATTGGGTGAAAGATAAGGCTATTGCCAAACTATTTGATAAAGGAAGGGGGGCATTTGCAGAGGGAGAAGAAAGAACCCTTTCTCTGTCCTGATTGTACATTCTAATTGGACACCAAATTCACTGGAAAACTGCACTCCTTTCTTCCTTTCCACCCCTTCCACCCCTTCTCTGCATTTCCTCTTCCTTTTTTTCCTTTATCTCCTTGTGCTTGTTCTTTAATCAATGCAGCTTATATTTATATTTCTACTTATTTAATGCATTGGGGGATGTGGGGAATGCATAATGCATTTGTGGAGAACATAAAGAATATTATATGCTGCTCTTGCCCTCAGGAGTTTGCTGCTATTTGGGAAGACATGATATATATGCATGAAATGTTGAATAAAGATTCAAGATTTGAATGGCAATATAAGAATATAAATCAGATGAGCAATAGTTACTATCAGCTTTTAGTTAAGAGATCAGTGGAGACTGGATGGTCAGAATAAGCTTTGTTAACTTCATCCCCTTTTCTGGAACACTCACTGTTAATATATACACTTTGAGGTTTTATCTGTTTAACTTATAATTCTTTGCCAAATTATCTTTCCAAATGTTTCCCAAATATTCCTCAGCCTTCCAATTTTGAATAACTTTATCTTCTTCTGTGAAGAATCCTGTAGTCTTTGCAGCCTCCCAGCATATCCTGCTTCCCTGAATTACTCTACATCAGAACTTCTTGACCACATACTAAACAATGGACAGCACGTCATCTACCCTGTACTTTGTTTTTTATTATATATTTAGTCCTAACTTTTCCCTCAAAATTTCTATTGTTTTGAGAGTAGGGCTCCATTTTGTACTTCCTATACAACTCATAGCACCAAATATATCATCTGGTATACCCTGTTTTCCAATATGTATTTACTCGGTTGATTTTTAACCTGGAGAATTTGAACAAATTCCCCTATTTGAGGCTATCCTATACCCTTTCCACATCTAATATCCAATGTGGTTTTGTTTCTATTCCTTGAAGCCTAATCATTCTTACAGATATTTAAGGAACACTTCTTATTTGTAATCATCACATGAGGCATAAAAGCAGTCTAGGGAGATGAGTGAAGTTCTCATGAAGTTTAATGACCCCAAAAGGTTACCACTTGCTGACAGCAGCAGGATTGTTATGTAGGATACATTTTCAGGAGGGTTAACTTCTTTTACAGCTTTTAAGACCACCTCAGCTCTCTGAATCAGATGGAGACTTTAATATTCATTTTTCACTATTTTATTTAAAGCCACTTTAAAAGCTATTCAATAGAGGGCATGACAAAATGATCTCAATATTCCGCCAGACTCTGTCATTCTAGAATTCCAAATATCAACACACACATATATATGTACAACACATATACTCACATATACGCAAACACACTGGATTCAGTGGAAGGTGACTAAGTTCAACATTTCCTTACAGGCACCCTATCTCTCAGATCAGCACCCCAATTTTATCCTTCTCTGTGCCTCATGGGCTCAAGTTCTGTTTGGCAAAAGAACCAGAACAATTGTGATTCCTGGGAGAGTATCTAAAACGACAGTTGCTGAAAGGTTACAGCAAAATCTATTAGAAAAGAAAAGTGGAGGGAAATCAGGTGAGCTCATAGAAGAAAATAAGGAAAGATTGGCTCCCTTTTGGGATTAGGTCTAATTAAGGTAAGCAAGCAGCTGGGCCTGTTTGGAATAACAATTGTGCTAGCATGTCACTTTTTTCTGCTTAGTTGAAATTTATATAGTTTGGGAATGGTGGATATAAGAAAATTAGAGCTCATTTAGAATCTGTTGAAAGGACAGTGTGCCTTCATTATTAGTTTTGCATCTGAATTTTCCTGGGGCAGTCCTCTCTCTGTTATAGGTAATGGATTTTTCCCCAGATGTAATTGGATGAGTTTAATTTTTTCTTTCATTACCTGTCGAGGAGGCCTATGCCCCTACTTCCCTTTGTGTTTTATTAGGACTGTAACCCCTATTTAAATAAAGGCTTTGATTGTGCTTATATACGTTCAATCAGCACTTTCTGATTGAATAGTTCTGGTCACACAATGCTCTCGCCTAGCATTTTTTACTAATTACATTTTCTCCCGGGCTGGGTATGGAAAAACCTCTGATGATGTTTGTTTGCTGCTTTTGATTATGCTGGTGATTTGGTCTGTCCAGAGTGCCACAGGACTGAGAAAACAGATCTTCAGACTACAGTCCTACTGGTCTTGAATGGTGACTTGATCTCATCTTGTCTTTTATTGAAGGGATAGAAAGCTAAGTCATATGCTGATAAATGCTTAACAAGCAGTTCTAAATAAATAAAGAAGACAAATCTCTATCATAGCTTTCACTGATTTCCATGGTGTAAATATTCCCACCATGGCTGATTTCAACGTGACATAATCGAATGTGGAGCTGAGAAGAGAAGCACACAATCTGATATCCAGGTCTGGTGTGTGCAGCTCCAGCACATGATGAAAAGTCTCAGTTACATACCTGTCATTGAGGCCATGTACCTCATCATCTTCATATCACAATTAAGATGGATAGTGGTTGTTAAGCCAATTTAATTAGAGTATAATTTCAATGATTTATATATTTTGTCACTAAAGGCATTTTAAGGTGATTCTTCTGCCTGTGCTGAAAAGTCAGAAATATAATGGTTAAATTGTATCATCTTAAATCAAATGTACATGTTTCCTGAGAAATTTTTATTTATTTATATATTTCATTCTTTTCTAATATATTAGTAAGTATCTTAGTAGACGTATTGTACCTGGAGTTTAAAGACCTTAAATTTAGCTCAAGCCATGATTAAAATCATCTGTATCCTTGAGAAGGAACTCATTTAATATTAGGGCATCACCAATTTACTCATCATTTTAGGAAAGAGAACAATAGTTCAATTACAACCTCTATAGAAAGCTGCTCATTTTCACCTGGATAGTATTATAAATTCTTTTGAATAGATGCCTGATATTTTGTCTTTATCTGTCCTAAAGCAAACTTTTAGCCAGAAACTCAAGTGATAACATGTTTATATATATTATGTCTGTAATATAACATGTTGATAGATTTTACTGGAAGGCAGAAATCAAGCTTTGTTCATCTTACATATCCCTCAAAATTTAGCCCAGGAAACTGAACAGAGTGAGTACTCAGCATGAGTGGAATGACTTAGTGACTGATTCCTTTCCTGTTAGACAAAAATTGGTGTGGAAACAGGAAATAATTCAAACTAAAATCTTAAAAAAATTAAAAGTGTGCCACCAATGATAAACATTTGATTCTTGACAGTACATATTTTCTAATGATAGCTAAGGACTAGAATAGAAAAAAAAAAGTTTTTAATAGGTTTAAAAGCAGGATTAAACTTTATGTTAGTTCTATATACCTTACAAATGCATTTTCTGTGACAATATCCCAAATAGCTAAAATCACATCAATTAAGTTTAATTAATATTCATCTTTAACTATGCTATAAATGCAATTACTTTTCTTCAAAGTGGGAGGGATATCCCAATGAACTGAGATTTTTCTTTTTTGCTTCCAGGTAAGCCCCCTATCCCATTGCATCAGGCCCTCCAGGCCTTGTGGAATAGACAGACTTACGGTTCAATCTTAAATGAAGTGGAGTGTAATATGTTGGCTATGCTGTCTGGTGAGGACATCTATGGCTAAGAATCTCGAAACTAGGCCTTTCCTTCTGAATCTTGTCAGTCCACCTTTTTGTTTCCTTACTTTCTCTCATAAAATAGAACAGATAATAACTACTTTGCTAGTATTAAGTAGAGTATGGAAAAGAAAAAAGGCTTTAAAATATAAAAAATGCTGTAACATAAAATAGCCTTAAATATAATATTATATATAATAATACAAGATAAAATATTATCATTAATCCAATGACTAATCTTCAGGCAACAAATCTAATTATAGATGGTCAGTATAATTTAAAACATTATTGTGTTCAATTGCTAAGTCTTGTTCAACTCTTTGTGACCCCATGGACTGTAGCATGCCAGGCTTCCCTGTCCTTCACTACTTTTTAGAGTTTGTTCAAATTCATATCCATTGAGTTGGTGTTTCTATCTAACTATCTCATCCTTTGCTATCCCCTTCTCCTTTTGCTTTCAACCTTTCCCAGCATCAGGGTCTTTTCCAGTGAGTCGGCTCTTCACATCAGCCAAAGTTCTGGAGCTTCAGTTTCAGCATAAGTCCTTCCAATGAACATTCAGAGTTGATTTCCTTTAAAATTGATTGATTTGATCTCCTTGAGTCTCCAAGGGACTCTTAAGAGTCTTCTCCAGTACCACAGTTCAAAAGCATCAATTCTTCAGTTCTCAGCCTTCTTTATGCTCCATGTCTCATGTCTGTATGCTGCTGCTGCTGCTGAGTCACTTCAGTCGTGTCCGACTCTGTGTGACCCCATAGAAGGCAGCCCACCAGGCTCCCCCATCCCTGGGATTCTCAAGGCAAGAACACTGGAGTGGGTTGCCATTTCCTTCTCCAATGCATAAAAGTGAAAAGGGAAAGTGAAGTAGCTCAGTCATGTCTGACCCTCAGCAACCCCATGGACTGCAGCCTTCCAGGCTCCTCCGTCCATGGGATTTTCCAGGCAAGAGTACTGGAGTGGGGTGGCATTGTCTTCTCTGTCATGTCTGTATAAGACTACTGAAAAACCTTACTTTGACTATACAGACCTTTGTCAGCAAATTGATGTCTCTGCTTTTTAATATGCTGTCTGGTTTTTCATAGCTTTTCTTCCAAAGAGCAAGTGTCTTTAAGTTCCTGGCTGCACTCATAGTCCACAGTGATTTTAGAGTCCAAGAAACTAAAATCTGCCACTGTTTCCATTTTTTTCCCCATCTATTTGCTTTGAAGTGATGGAGCAGATGCCATAATCTTAGGCTTTTGAATGTTGAGTTTTAAGCAGGCTTTTAAAAGGCAATGAATGATTTCAAAATGGAACTGGGTCTGGAGTTGTCAGTTTCTAGCAAATGGTGGACTAAAATAGTGCTGACATCCTCCCACTACATGCATGTCAATAAAATGAAATGAAATAAAATATGACCATAAGATCCTCAACAAATGGCTGAGTTTGTAAGAAAGAGAAACAATCACTTCCCCAAAGCAAAGAGACAAAGGTGAAGACAAGAAGGCTGGTAGCAGCACAGATCCTGAATTTTAATCTACCTACAGAAAGATGGGACAATATCATGGGCCTGAGATAAGTGAGAAATAAAAACCTAGAGTTTCTAAGTTGAAACTAGAGCCTGCTGCCACAACCCAGGGAAGAATGTTCTTTGTGCTGTTTATACAGTGAAGTGAAAGTCATTCAGTCCTGTTCAATTCTTTGTGACCTCATGGACTGCCAGCTTCTTCTGTCCATGGAATTCTCCAGGCCAAAATACTGGAGTGGGTAAACATTCCTTTCTCAAGGGGATTTTTCCAACCCAGGGATTGAAAGCAGGTCTCTGCATTGCAGGCGGATTCTTTACCGTCTGACCCACCAGGAAGTCCCGTGCTATTTATATAAGTGAAATGTAAAACATAAGTAAGCAAGAAACAGTTTTAAATTAAAATAATCCAAAGATATAAATTGGTAAATAGTAGCCAAAGTAAATCTCATGTAACTTTCTTAATATTAATTGAAATATTTTATAGTAAAAGTAAAATAAAACAACATTGTTGGGTTAAAAAAGGCTATTAATTTTATGACTTTCAGGTCGTTAAGAAATATATTATAATCCTGAACAACATAGCTTCAAAATATGTTGATCAAAGACTGACAGAAATATAAGGAAAATCCAAAATTAAATTTGGAGATATTAAACATAATTCTCTGAGGAATTAGTAGGTCATCAGACTGAAAATAAATAAAGATTATTTGTATTAAGAGGCTTTTGAGTTGATGGAAATAACTGAAACATGCCAGGTTTCTATTTATTTAAATGGATCACTTAGCCAGTACAAGAGAGTTATTTGTAAAATAAAAATTTTAAGTAATTGATGACAAAACAACATATTTGTTATTTATAGATGCTATCATTGTTAGCATACAATAATCAAGGAATGAGAATGTACAAGTAATTTGCTATAACTAATAAGAGATTTCAGCATAATTATGCAAACTAAATTACACGAATATACAAAAATGGTGGTGTTTCTATATGTTAGTGGTGATTAGATACTTTAGTTTCTAAAAAGATATAATCTATAAAGGGTTCTATAAAGTACTTAGAATTAAATCAAATAAGAGATATATAAAAATTTAAAAAAATTAAAAGGTTAATAAAGAAAATAATATGATATTATAATAGAGATATACCAAGTTCAATATTCGAAAATTTTAATAAGACAAAGATGGAGATTTTCCATAAATTAATCCATAAGTGGCATGCAGTTTCTAACACTCTGAAATATTCTTCCAGTGATATCAGACAAGCTGATCATAGACTGTATTTATAAACGGAAAGGACAAACAACAATTGAAACAATTGAAAAATTAAAAACAAAATAATGGGAGCTTAATCCACAAAGACTTAAGCTATAGCAATAGTTATTAAGAGTTTGGTTGACAATTAGTAGAAAATAATAGAGAGTGCCAAAGTATAACCACCTATAGATTGGAAACTAGTTATACCACAAAGGAGGCATTACAGGTCAGTGGGGAAATGTTAAACAGTTGGGAAATAGTGGATAAGTTATTAACTGGGTTGTAAACACTGACTTTCCAATTGAAAACTTTAATTCAATTCAGATGGGTTAAAATACAAAATGTAAAAACTAAAATGAAAAGAAAATCTAGACCATCTTTATGATATCAATATATGATAATATTTAAAATAAAATGAAAATTATACATTGAAAAGGAACATATTGATACTTTGTCCCATTAAAATAATAACAGATTATTCCTATGACTATCCAATGAATTGATGTGATGTGATGCTGTCTATACCTAGAGCACAGAAATATATCCCAAACCCTTAATAAAGTGTTCTATAAATGAACAAAAATTTGAACAAATAATTCGAAGAAAAACACTATCTGCAAACAAAGACAAAAAAGATACTTAGCTTTACTACTTAGAAGGGGGATTCAAATCAAAAGAAATTTAAAATTTCTGACCTTCCAGATAAACAAAATTAGACAAATATGTGTTGGTGAACATAAATTAGGAATATAAATTACTACAAATTGCAAGTCCAGCCATGTAAATTTTAAGTCCAGTCATAACCTGTGCAGTGTAATTTGATACCACCATTTTGAAGAGTATGTGGATAAAATTCAAAACAGTCAGAACTACCTATACTTTATGGTATATCCATTCCACTTCCTAGTATCTTACCCTAGAAAACATCTGTCTGGTCTTGGAATAAAGGAGATTCATGGAAACATATTTACTGTGACACTATGTAAGCCTGGGAAGAAGGGTGTTGTTTTGCTTATCAGTCTTATAAGAGCAGAATATCAGACATTATTCTTACAGTGAAGTAATACGTGGGAAACTTATATCAACTTGTTTCAACATGAATAAGCATGAAAAACATAATATTGAGTAACTTCAGTTGAAAGTTTAAATACATTTTTAAAGCAAATGAAACAATAATCTATATTGTTTATGGAAATACACATAAGAAGGAAAAATATAAAAGCATGCATGATTATATATAGATAGTGGTAGTGTTAGAGAGATTTTCAGAATAGTGATTACTTTCAGAGAATGAAGAAAAGGAAATTGATGGGGTAGTGGTTGGATTTACTTTTTTTTTTTTTTTTTTTTCATTCAAACTGAAAAGGGAAATTCTATTTTGGACCTTAAAACTTAAGTTATTTTACATGTAGCACCATGCAAAGTTTAGCAATGACTAAATTTGCTTTTGTTTTCCCTTTCATGAAGAATGGTCTTAAGAATGTCCAATGACCATGGACAACACTGGCATCCTTCAGAGACATTACATTACATTACAAAATGCTGGACTGTTGGCTTCCTTATTGGAAGAAAGGATTATTCTATAGCTTATATGTTAAGAGATCATATCTGGGAGACATTTGAATACTGAATATCTCAAATAACGGGGACTTAGCATTCAGATAGCACCCACTCAGTCTTTTTTTTTTGAAAGCAGAGACATATTTAATTGCCATAACTCAAAGACTTTTTGGAGACTAGTGTGGGGAAGAATGTCAGACATCCCTCCAAGTCATCACCAGGGGCAGCTAACATAGACCTATAGAACTAATCAAAAGAAATCTTTCGATCACTATCCAGTTGATGTCTAACACTGAACAAAACGCTTTCATTTATATAAACAAGGACAGCAAGTACACATGTACGAGATACTGTGAAAAAATCAATTCCCTAGGAAAAAAGAGACCGAGCTAAGTCCATGTGGCTTGTAGAACATACATTTCATAGGGAACTTCTGATAAAACAAAATATTGTAAAACATACTGTTTTCAGAATTTGCTTTTTAATATTTAACCATATACTGAACACCCACTCAGTCTTGAGTGGGTAGTCTGTTATAAATATATTTTGCTGACAGAATATCTGACTTGTATTCTCCATTTTGAGCTTCTCTACATGCTTTCTGGAAAAACAAGGTTAAATATTGTTCTGTGGCAGCTTTTCTGATATCTGAAGTTCTCCACTTAGTGTTTTCTTCAACCTGCTTTTCAACAGAATCACACCTCTGCTTGCAGATCCCTCATGGCCCGCTGCCCTCTACTTATGCTATTTGTTACAAGCACTTTCTAGAATAAGGAAGAATCCCTACGTAGAGGGGTGGATGACACTAGACTTTGTAAGTCAGTCCCTTCCTATACTTTACCATTTAAAGCAATGTCCTGGGAGATCAAGTCGGTATTTTGGTTGTTATTTTTTCACCGGTTATGTTATTACAAGATGACGCAGCAATAGGTGTCTACGGCAGATCTCTACGAGGAAAGCTCTAGCAGTGGCTGTCCTATTGTACTTACAACAATCTACATCCCTCCATACGTATGTATATAGGCAGGAGACATGGGCAATTTTTTTTCTCATATCATGAATAATTTTAACAGTACAGACGTCTGACTTTGAGTCAACAACCAGTTTCAGACGAACGCAGTTGCAGCCAAAGAAAGTTTCTAACTAAAATTAGCCACTTTTCATATTTAACAAACTACTGCCTGCTGTATTTCCTGTGATCTCAGCTTTCCTCTTCCTCTCATATGGTCACATGTAACATTGACTCCTTCACTTCCATCTCTATTTTCTTCTTGGCTTCTCTAAGTGTAAAACTTGCAGTTCCTCCTGCCAAATGACTTTCCAAGGCTGCGTCTAGGATATGCCAAGCCAACTCAGGCTCACATTCCTTCCCATATTATCCTCAGATTTCTGTGACCATAAGTCCCTTTGCCCTTAACACGTATCCAAGAAACTGGAATGGGAGCCTCACATAAAAACAAACAAACAAATAAAAACACATTGAGGGCAAGAATTCAAAAAAGATCTCTGGGCACAGCCTCAGGCAGATGATAAATTGAATGTTTTAAGAACTATATCTCATTTAATCTTTATAAAACATTCTGCGGTATCTGTAATTATTCATATATTACAGATGAGGAGCCTAAGCAATTTTTTCATGACATCAATAAACCCTCAACTATGTTCATTTTGTTTGACTCCTTGGAAATTAGATGACTGTCTTATTCAGCTTGACTGGTGTTAAAAATACCATACACTGAATGGCTTAGTTGACATATGTTTAATGTTCAAATTTCTTGAGGCTGAGAAGTCAAAGATCAAGGAGGCAGCAGATCTGGCTCTTGATTAGGACCGTCTTTCCTTCTAATGATGCTCACCGTCTTGCTGTATCTTCACAGAGTGAAGAGAGGAAGCTCTGATATCACTTCTTCTTATGAATGCTACTCTCGTTATGGTGGCTTCAACCTCAAAGTGAAAGAAAGTGAAGTTGCTCAGTCATGCCCGACTCTTTGCAACCCCATGGACTGTAGCCTACCACGTTCCTCCATCCATGGAAATTTCCAAGCAAGAGTACTGGAGTGGGTTGCCATTTCATTGCCACCTAAAGGACCAACATCCTAATATCATCATATTGGGAGTTAAAGTTTCAACATATGAATTTGGAGGAGTCACGTTCAGTCCATGGCAACTGTGCTCTGCTTATTTTAAGTTCAGTCGTGGCTGTGCTTCTTTGACTAACCCCGTACTTGTGCAGTTTGCTTGCCCTTAACAGGAATTGTCCTAGTTTACATGAATCATCTATCACTGAAAATACAGAGTAAGCCCTGGACTAACTGAACTGATGGCATCCTGCTCTATAGATAAGCTTTTCCATGACTGCAGTTGATGGATGAGAGAGAGACTTTGGGAATTTTATTAAGGAAACATTTATTTTGGACTGCAGTCCTCCATCTTCTGTCTTATTATCCAGCCTCAGAACTTTTGTGTTCTCAGCATCAGATGGCCCTCAGTCAAGATTTTTCATTCAAGTTTTTAATTGATTTTGGAGGCTGTGTGGCACTTGGGTGTAAAGTATAGCTTCTGGGATCTAAGAGTCTGGCTTCAAGTTCCATTTCTCCGATCTATTAGATCCATGAGTTTACATAGTACCTCATCTCAGGCCGTTGTTTCCTCATCTGTTACCTGAAGATACTAACAGCATCTACTCCACAAAGTTGCGGGGAGGATAAAATGTATAAAACTCATAATTTAGTTTGAAAGAACAATTTACTCTGGATAGAGGCTACAGTTTCTCAAGGTTCTCACAAGACCATACATTTTGGCATTTGATGAATCTCATTTTATTTGAATATTAAGCAGTAGACAAGTTTCCCACACAGTTGTACGCTATTGAAATGCTTCTTTTATCTCTAGAAAGCAATTCTAATTATGGTAAATTTATAGACCACATGGGAATTATAATCAGAAATGCTTAAATACTTAACTGGTCTGGTATGTTCTGCCTTGTTTCCTTCTCCAATGTGCACAATTGTATCCTATAGAGCTTGGGAGTAGGCAAACAAATTGACAAATATCCTGATACTTTCCAGATCCCAATCTTCTCATTTGTGTCTGAGGGACTTGAACTAGAACCTTAGTAGAATATAACAAATGTAGCTTCTGCTTTAAAATTCTTACATATCTATGAAGATGATTATGTTCCCAATTATGTTCATATTTAACAAACATATCTTTATATACTTGTTATCACTTAAAAAAATCTAAAATGTGTATATAGTTAATTGGGGTTAATTTTTAAAGTGCTTTCAAAGACAAAAGTTAAAAAGTGTTTCACTTTAGGCTTGAGTCATTTTATATTGTAAATCATAGTTTCTGGTGAATTTAACTTTGGTGCCAAGACCATGTCCTTGGATCAGTTTCACAGAAGCATGTGAGAAGGCTGATGTGTGGGAGTGACTGAAGGTTTTGCACATAGAAGAAACTGATTCCTGGGTGTGCTTAGAGATGTTGCAAAGTGTCTATTGTGCAGTGGGGCTTGCTGAGAAAGAGTACAAGGGCTCCTACCATTCTTGGGGCCATAAGAGTTTATGCACTGCTGCAGACATTGGGTCTTATTCTCTCATGGAGTCTTAAATTCTCTCTTTTAAATCTAAATATTTGCATGGCTCTTCAATTATGCCATTTTTCTTAATTTATTGACCTGCCTATTTCTAACATATGATAAAAATATTAAAAAAAAATGTATCCTATTATGCTACAACCACAAGCTACTGTACTCTCTCTTTCTCTCACCATCAAAGCTCTTGCATGCACTGTAGCACTAGAGTTCACTGCTGAAGAGGCAACATGTTCTCCCAAACTTTCATTCTTACAACTCGCATGCTAGGAACTTTCTTCCCACCATAAGTATTGAGAAGACAACTTCTGCTTCCATCCTTTCACTCCCCTTTCCTTAGCAGAGTAAAAGTTAGAACTCCAGATATCTGTTGGGTAGAATTAATGCATCAGCTGATTGATGCTCACCTTAACCCTTCACCTTGCATGGGCAGGAGTAGAGTAGAGGTGTGGAGGAAGGGGTCAACAGATTCACTGTCCTCATTAAAAGGATCCCAAGATTTAGACTGGAAACTTCCCAGAGACTGGACAAGGAGTACTCAGACTGATATTTCAGAATCTCCATGAAATGGTCCTGAACTGCATTAAAATCTAGCACACTATGTTCTTTAAAGAGTTCTGTGTTTGAATAAGTAAACTCTTGTGCTTCAAAGACACCCAATGCTTTCCTTGAATTTTACCTTTATTTAAGATATTTCTTCTCAAAAAGTTTCACTACTAAGTTTTTTAGACATTACATTTCTGTCTTTTCTAAACTATAGTGGCATAAACTCTTTCTCAATCAGAATTATTACCTTTATTCTATATTTTAATTCACATAACTGTTTTTTACCTACAAGACTAAAAGCTTCTTTTGGTTTTGTGTTTGTTTTATAAGCTTCTTGAATATACAGGACCTACAATTTGTTCATTTTATCCTTAAATGTGCCTGACTTAGCGCCTTGAAGACAGTAAAAACTCATCATTCACTACTTAATTGTTATCTGGGAATTAAATTTTAATGTCTGAGAGTTCATTCAATTCTAGCTGAGAAAGATGTGGATCAAGAAATACCACCTTCCTTTAGACCAGACAGTCCAAGTTTTGATTATTTATCTCATTTTTTCCTGACCAGTCTTTCTGCTAATTAATAACCAATATTTATCAATCTCCACATCCTCAGACTGGAACATCATTTTCATATGTAGTGAAATTGTGAATAGATTTACAAAAACTCAAAGATTTTGCCAAGTTGCCATACTAACTTTTTTTTTTTTTTACATTCAGGGACAAGAAAGGGCTTTGGTCAAAAAAATTACTACTAGTCTAAGTTCCTTGCCTTCTCCATTCTCCCTTTCCCCTCAGTGTTTTTCTTTCCATTCCCTTGATGCTTTAATTCCACTTATTGGCCCTTGCTTTTCAGAGTCTCTCACTGTATTATTATTTAATCCAGAAAGAGAAACACCAATACAGTATATTAGCACATATATATGGAATTTAGAAAGACAGTAACAACAACCCTATATACAAGATAGCAAAAGAGACACAGATATAAGGAACAGACTTTTTGACTATATAGGAAAAGGCGAGGGTGGGATGATATGAGAGAGTAGCATTGAAACATGTATATTACCATATGTAAAACAGATGACCAGTGCAAGTTTGATGCATGAAGCAGGGCACTCAAAGCTGGTGCTCTGGGACAACCCAGAGGGATGAGGTGGGGAAGAAGGTAGGAGGGGGTTCAGGATGGGGGACACACGTACAACCAAGGCTGATGCATCTCAATGTATGGCAAAAACCACGACAATATTGTAAAGTAATTAGCCTCCAATTAAAATGAATAAAAAAAGAAAAAACAACTCTCAAGGGCCATACTTCTCAGGTGTGCTCTTTTATTACTGTCACCTTTTGAAATCATTCTAGCCTGGGGAGAATTTTTTGTTGTTACATAAATTAACCCATTTATTATAGGCTAGCAACATTATCAAATGATGGCACTTCTACTGGTCCTTCAGTTCCCTCAGTCTTCTGATGGCAGGCTTCAAAGTGCCTACAGAAGGGGTGCTGCAGGTCCAGGCACCTCCAGCTACTGTTTTCATGCAGGAACCACAGCGCCAAATGCCCATACCTCATCTCTTCATCTTTGTTTTGCCACAGAAGAAGCAAGCGTACTTGGCGTGCTCTCTGATTTCAATTTTCTTCACCATTTTCCCAAGAGAGGTATCATAACAAGTCTTGTATTTGCCCATAATCCAACGTTCTTGATGCATTTTGCCAGGTCTGAACCCAGAGAACTGTAGAGCATTTTCATTTCAATATATCATGCTATGTTTATCCTGCAGAATCTTTTCCCCGTGCTTCATCTGTAGAAATAGTTGAAGAGATCAATAAAAATAAAAATGAATCCAAAACATATTAAAATTAGTGTAATATTCTTAGGGAAGTGGAAAGCATGTGAGATCCTTTCTGAAAGGAGGAAAGCAGAGGATAGGACTATAGGGCAAGCCACAGCCTTGGGTCAGTGGTGGAGGAGTCTCTACAGGAAATATGGAGTGAGCTGTTTCCTAAGTGGTGGGATTTGGAGCAGGGGAAGGATAAGAGCAGACAGCCATGCCATGAGTTGTGGTACTAGAGTAGAAGATGTCACACATCTGTCACTGATCTCTTCCATTGCCCCGGTTCTGTGATAGCAATGTGGCTGGTTGCCTGAAGGAGACAGTATACACTCTAATATACCTAACTGATAGCAGAGCAGCTCACCAGGTACTGGTGATGTTTGTGAGAAATAAAAGGGCAACAAAATCAAATCTTTATTATTGAGTTTAACCTGTTATTCCCCTTTTTGACTATATTACAGAATGCAAGGCAAAGCAGAACCTCTGCATCATTTTCCCAAGAAAGCAGCCTGATCCAAAGATGTAGTAAATAAATGTACAGGGTATTTCAACTGCAAAAGTGGTGACAAACTCAAGGCTCACTACAATTTGTGAAAGAAGGACAATGCACTTCCACAAATAAAGTAGATTATAGCCAAGGTAAAAATTCAACAACTAATAGACACAACATATGGGAGGTATCAGAGATAATATTTCATCTAAAAAACTGGGATCAAGAAAATACATCTAAGTAAAGAACTTGGATATAAAATATAATTGATAAAAAAAGAAAATATTCCGTGAGTATCATGATATAAAAAATGAGCACAGCAGACAAGAAAGTTAATGATGTGGAATGCCTTGCCTAGTAATTGTTAAAGAAAGTTTCACGTGATGTTAAAGAGATTATGATTGTGTAAATAAGAGTAACAAGAGCTAGGAAGGAGCCATTATCATCAAGCTAGGTCATTACTCACATTTAGGAAAAATAAAAGTCGGGAAATTATACACACATATTTAGTGATTCTTCTTTCTCATTATTTAAATATATATTTAAATAGATTATGTATTTTACCATATATTTAAATAACGAAGGTAGCAGAGTATCACTGGGGCTTCCCTGAGAGCTCAGCAGGTAAAGAATCTGCTTATAATGCAGGAGACACAGGAGATACAGTTTCCATTTCTGGGTTGGGAAGATCCCCTGGAAGAGGAAGTGGCAACACATTCCAGTACTCTTGCCTGAAAAATCCCATGGACAGAGGAGCAGATCAAGAACCAAAAGAAGAAAATTATTCACGGACGTGGACCTCCATCTTCCACTGGTGAAAATGTCTGCCAGTTTTGAAATCACCAGCAGAGAGTTTGAGAAATTCTTTTTACATTCATGGGAGGCTATATGATCAAAACATTAACAGTTGGCATGCAAAGCTCACCATGGGTAGAATTCTTGGTAAAATCCCAATACATTAAATTATCCATAGAACAAATCTCAAGAAATTCTAAAGGGCTGAAATTATAAACAATATGTTCTCTATCATAATAAAATTAATCTGTAAACCAACATGAAATAAATAAATAGATATGCTTCAAATTAAGATATATACACTGAAGTATCAAAAAATCATTGAATAACTCAAAATGCTTGCCAGAAAACACTTTGAGCTGAATGATAAAATATTACATGCCATAACTTGCTCAATCAGTGATTAAGGAAAATTTTATAGAATGAATTGTGTACATTTTTTTAATATTCTCATTTTCTCCTGGATTTATTGAGATATAATTGACATATAGTATTTAGTAAGTTAAATGTTATATAATGCGTTTATGTCATATATTTATATATCATGAAATGATTGACACTATAATATTAGCTATCACCTTCATCATGTTAATAACATTTTTTGTGGTGAGAATATTTAAGATTTGCTCTCTTAACAAATTTCAAATACATACTACAGTATTGTTGAGTATAACCACCATACTATACATTAGATCCTCAAAGTATTTGTCTTATAATTGAAAGTTTATACCCTTTCAGCAGCATATCCCATTTCCCCATTTCTCAGCCTCTGATAATCACCATTCTACTGTCTATTTGAACTTAATTATTTTATATTCTATATATAAGTTATATCATACACTATTTGTCTTTCTCTGACAGACTTATGAAGGTCCATCCATATAGTCAAAAATGGTAGTGTGTGTGTGTATCCATCACATCTTCTGTATCCATTCATCTGATGTTGGACACTTGGGTTGTTTCCATATCCTGACAATGGCTATTGTGAACAATGCTGGGATGGACACAGAGATACCTATAGCTCTTTGACATCTTGATTTCATTTTCTTTGAGTGTATACTCACATGTAGGACTGCAGGGTTACATAGTAGTTCTATTTTTTAACATTTTGAGGTGTCTTCATACTGGAGATGACATTTCATTGTGGTTTACATTTACATTTTTCTGATGATTAGTAATTTGAGCAACATTTATATTAGTTTAAAAAAATCAGGGAAAGCTATAGTTCATTTATTAGAATTAATACATAAGTTTAAAAGAGTTGCTGGATACAAGGCTAATATACAAAACATAATTGTATTTCTATAATTTCAATAGAGTTATATAACCAAATTAACAATAAACATTGAGAAATAGTAAAGACTGGAAATAAATCTAACAAAAGATAGGTAAAGTTTCCACCCAGAAAGTAAAACATTACTAAGACAAATTAGATACCTTACTTAAATAAATGCAGAGATCACACATCTTTATGGACTAGAAACTCTAAATATTGTAGAAATGTTGAATTTTTCCCAATTAATCTTAACACTCAAGATAGTCTTGATGAAAATTTCTTAGATTTTGAAAAGAACTTGAGAATTTGATTTTTTAATTAATTTTAACCTTTTTATTTTGTATTGGGTATAGCTGATAAGCAATATTGTGAGTTTCAGGGGAAGAGTGAAGGAACTCAGCCAAAATATATATATATATATATATATATATATATATATATACACACACACACATATATCCATTCTCCCCCAAACTTCCCTCCCATCCAGGCTGCCACATAACAGTAAGCAGAGTTCCATGTGCTATATATTAGGTCTTTGTTGATTATCCATTTTAAATATAGCAGTGTGTACATGTCTATCCCCAATTCCCTAACTATCCCTTCCCCCTGGCAGCTATGTTTCCATTTTGCAGACTAATCCTTGTTAGTCATGTCATTTGCAAACATTTTCTCCCAATTTGTGGACCACCTTTATGTTTTGTTTATTGTTTCCTTTTATGATCAAAATCTTTTGAGTTTAAGTAAGTCCCATATGTTTATTTTTTTTTAATTTCCATTATTTTGGGAGATGGATTGAAAAAGGTACTGCTGCAATTTGCGTCAGAGAGTGTTCTGCCTACATATTTGGCTAAGAATTTTACAGCGTTCGGTCTCACATTTAGGTTTTTAATCCATTTTGAGCTTATTATGAGCTTGTATCTGATACAAGATGGTGGAGTATAAAGATATGTGCTCATCTTCTCCTGTGAGAACTCCAAAATTGCAATTAACTGTTGAACAGCCATCGACAGGGTAATTCTGGATCCCACCAAAAAAAGGTACCCTTCATCCAAGGGCAAAGGAGAAGCTGCAACAGGATAGTAGGAGGGGAAAATTGAGTTTAGAATCAAACCCCATACCCACCAATGATGCTTGGAGGGATCAAACAAAACCTTGTGCACATCAAGACCAGAATCCAGGGACCCCACAAGAGACTGAGCCAGACATGCTTTGAGTATCTGAGTATCTTCTGTGGAGGCATGGGTCAGCAGTGGTCTGCCATGGGGACAGGGACTCTTGCTACAGCAGATCTGGGAGGCATGGTGTGAGTCCCACCAGAGAACCATTGAGCAGAAAAACTACAATCTGAAGAACAATTACACCAAAAAAGTTCTCTCACTGTTGCAAAAGTTCTAGGGCCCATAATAGATTTCCCAACCTGGAGATCCAGCAAAGAAACTGAGAATCCCCAGAGAATTTGACTTTGAAAGCCAATGGGATTTGATTATAGAACTTCCACAGAACTGGGGAAAAAGACTCTTGGAGGGCACAAACAAAATCTTGTGCACATCAGGACCCAGGAGAAAGGAGCAGCGACCCCATAAGAGACTAAGTTAGACTTGCCTGTGAGTGTCCAGGAGTCTCTGGCAGAGGGGTGGTTTGAAAGTGGCCTGCCATGGGGTCAGTGGCACTGACCCCATGGTTAACACAGTCCTGGCATAAGTCCTTTTGAAGGATTTTGGCCTCAGGCCAAACTACAGGAGGGAAATACAGCCCCACCCATCAACAAAAATTGGATTAAAAATTTACTGAGCATGGCCCTCCCCATCAGAGCAAGACCCAGATTCTCCCACAGCCAGTCCCTCCCACCAGGAAGCTTCCACAAGCCTCATCCTTATCCATCAGAGGGGAGGCAGAATGGAAACCATAATTACAGAAAACTAACCAAACTGATCACATGGATCACAGTCTTGTCTAACTCAATGAAACTATGAACCATGCCTTGTAGGGCCACTCAAGATAGACGGGTCATGGTGGAGAGTTCTAACAAACCGGGGTCCACTGGAAAAGGAAATGGCAAACCACTTCAGTATTCTTGCCTTGAGAACCCCATGAACAGTATGAAAAGGCAAAAAGATATGACATTGAACAATTAGCTCACCAGGTTGGTAGGTGTCCAATATGCTACTGGAGAATAGTAGAGAAAATGCTCCAGAAAGAATGAAGAGACTGAGTCAAAGCAAAAACAATGCCCAGTGGTGGATCGGACTGGTGATGGAAGTAAAACCCAATGCTGTAAAGAACAATATTGCATGGGAACTGGGAATGCTAAGTCTATGAATCAAGGTAAATTGGAAGTGGTCAGACAGGAAGTGGCAAGAATGAACATTGACATTTTAGAAATAGGTGAACTAAAATGGGCTGGAATGGGCAAATTTAAATCAAATGAGCATTATATCTATTACTGTGGGCAGGAATCCCTTAGAAGAAATGGAATAGCCTTCATAGTCAACAAAAGAGTTCAAAATGCAGTACTTGCATGCAATCTTAAAAAAGACAGAATGATCTCTATTTGTTTCTGAGGCAAATCATTCAATATTTCAATATTCCAAGTCTTTGCCCCAACCACTAGTGACAAAGAGCTGAAGTTGAATGGTTCTATGGAGACCTAAAAGAATGTCTAGAACTAACAGCAAAAAAAGAAAACAATGTCCTTTTCATCATAGGGGACAGGAATGCAAAAAAAGGAAGTCGAGAGATACCTGGAATAACAGGAAGTTTGGCCTTGGAGTTCAAAATGAAGCAGAGTAAAGACTAACAGTTTTACCAAGGGAATGCATGGGTCATAGCAAACACCCCATTTGAACAGGACAAGAGACAACTCTACACATGGACATCACCAGATGGTCAATATCAAAATCAGATTGATTCTTTGCAGCTAATGATGGAGAAGCTCTACACAGCCATCAAAAACAAGACTAGGAGTTGACTGTGGCTCAGACCATGAACTCCTTATGGCAAAATTCAGACTTAAGTGGAAGAAAATAGGGAAAACCACTAGACCATTCAGGTATGACATAAATCAAATCCCTTACTATTAAACAGTGCAAGTGGCAAGTAAATTCAAGGGATTAGATCTATAGACAGAGGGTCCTAGTATTGTACAGGTGATGGTGATCAAAACCATCCCCAAGAAGAAGAAATGAAAAAAGGCAAAATGGTTGTCTGAGAAGGCCTTACACATAGCGGGGAAAACAAGAGAAGCTAAAGAGTAAGGAGAAAAGGAAAGATATATCCATCTGAACTCAGAGTTGCAAAGAATAACATGAAAGATAAGACAGCCTTCCTAAGTGATCAGTGTAAAGAAATAGAGGAAAACAATAGGATGGGAAAGACTAGAGATCTCTTCAAGAGAATTAAAGGTATTAAGGAAACATTTCATGCAAACATGTGCAAAATAAAGGACAGAAATGATACGGACATAACAGAAACAGAAGATATTAAGGTAAGTGGCAAGAATGCACAGAACTATTCAAAAAAGATCTTGATGTCCAAAATAACCATGAAGGTGTGATCACTCACTGAGAGCCAATATCTTGGAGTGCAAATTCAAGTGGGCCTTAGGAAGCATCACTCAAAACAAAGCTAGTGGAAGTGATGGAATTCTGGATGAGCTATTTCAAATCCTAAAAGATGAGGCTGTGAAAGTGAAATATGATGTTGGCACTCAATATTCCAGCAAATTTGGAAAACTCATAAGTGGCCACAGGACTGGAAAAGGTCAGTTTTCATTCCAATCCCAAAGAAAGGCAATGCCAAAGAATGCTCAAACTACCACACAATTGACACATCTCACATGTTAGCAAAGTAATACTCAAAATTCTCCAAGCCAGGCTTCAACAGAGGCAGATTTAAAAAAGGCAGAGGAACCACAGGTCAAATTGCGAACATCTGTTGGATCACAGAAAAAGGAAGAAAATTCCAGAAAAATATCTGCTTCATTCACTATGCTAAAGCCATTGACTCTGTGGATCACAACAAACTGTGGAAAATTCTTAAAGACATGGGAATACCAGACCACATTACCTGCTTCCTGAGAAAACTGTATGCAGGTCAAGAAGCAATAGTTAGAACCAGACATGGAACAATGGACTCGTTCCAAATTGGGAAAAGAGTACATCTAGGCTGTATATTGTCACTTTGCTTATTTAACTTATATGCAGATTACATCTGTGAAATCCCAGACTGGAAGAAACATAAGCTGGAATCAAGATTGCCGGGAGAAATATCAATAACCTCAGATATGCAGATGACACCACCCTTATGGCAGAAAGTGAAGAGGAACTAAAGAGTCTCTTGATGACGGTGAAAGAGGAGAGTGAAAAAACCTGCTTAAAACTCAACATTCAAAAAACAAAGATCAAGTTATCCAGTCCCATCACTACATGACAAATAGATAGGGAAACAATGGAAACAGTGACAGACTTTATTTTCTTGGGCTCCAGAATCACTGCTGATGCTGACTGCAGCCATGAAATTAAAAGACGCTTGCTCCTTGGAAGGAAAGCTATGACCAATCTAGACAGCATATTAAAAAGCCAAGACGTTATCAACAAAGGTCCATCTAGTCAAAGCTATGCTTTTTCCAGTGGTCATGTATGGATGTGAGAGTTGGACTGTCTGAGCTGTTGTTGGTGTCTCTGAGCTGAGTGCCAAAGAATTGATGCTTTTGAACTGTGGTGTTGGAGAAGATCCCTAGAGTCCCTTGGACTGCAAGCAGATCAAGCCCATCAATCCTAATATCCTGAATATTCATTGGAAAGACTGTTGCTAAGCTGAAGCTTAAATACTTTGGCCACCAGATGCAAAGAACTGGCTCATTGGAAAAGACCCTGGGAAAGATGCTGGGAAAGATTGATGCAGGAGGAGAAGGGGATGCCAGAGGATGAGATAGCTGAATGGCATCCCAGATTTGATGGACATGAGTTTGAGCAAGCTCCGGGAGTTAGTGATGGACAGGGAAGCCAGGGTGTGTTGCAGTCCATTGGGTTGCAAAGAGATGGACATGACTGAGTGACTGAACTGACCAGAACTGAGCTTATTTTTTTTGTATGGTGTTAAAGAATTATCTAATTTTGTTTTATTTATTTTTTTGAAATGTAGCTGTCCAGTTTTCCCAGCAGCATGTGTTGAGAAGAGTATCTTTTCAGCATTGTGTGGTTTTCCCTAATTTGTCACAGGGTAATTGACCATAGGTGCATGGGTTTATTTCTGTTTTTTCAATCTTGTTCCATTGATTTTAATATATATATGGAAATTCAAAAGACCAAGAAGTTTCAATTGTGAAAATATAAGGCAACTTGGGGAGGTTTAAGTTAAGCTAACTATAAATATAAAGTAATTAAGACAGCATGATTTGGTTCAAGAATAAACAGTCTAATGGAACAATGGAGAAAGAAATGGCAACCCACTCCAGTATTCTGGCCTGGAGAATCCCAGGGACAGAGGAGCCTGGTGGGCTGCCGTCTATGGGGTCGCACAGAGTCAGACACGACTGACGTGACTTAGCAGCAGTAGCTAATGGAACAAAATAGAGAGCTTAGAATGTGTACCATGCATTTACAAACATTCCTTTAGTGGCAAAGTTGGAACTACAGAACAGTACAAAATAAAGAGCAATTTCAATAAATAAAATAAATAAGTAGAATATAGAGTCAACTGAATATTTACATAGAAACTAAATGTAAAGTTGACTATGACCTCATGCCATACACAATAAACTGTGGATCAGTAAGGCATCAAAATCTCTGGAAGACATCAAACTTACCTTTGTTACCTTGGAATAGCAAAAGAAAGTAAAATGAAAAGATTTGCTTTTTATTACAATAACATCAATTTATGAAAGGCATCAATAAATGGGTTGAATTTAATTTATAATATAGGAAAAAAGATACTGGAAGAACAAAAAACGGACAAAAATTCTATAGCCAAAGTATGTGTATCTGTGTATATATACGTATATACACACACACACACATATATTCTTCAAAAACTAGCAGAATTTAGAGCTAAAAGAAAAATAGCAAAATACTTGAATAGCTACTTTTCAAGACAATGTCAAAATGGAAAGCAAATACATGAAATTATGCTCAAATTCATTAGTAATAAGAGAAATGCAATGAAAACAATAATATGATACTGTTAAATAACCACCACAATGTCCAAAACTAAAAATATAAAATATATAATGTTTTTTCTTTTTTTTATTCTCTAAAATTTAAGTGTTAACATTAAATTTTTCAGGAGATTTGTCTGGTTTTGGTTTATTGATATTCCCCTAGAATAGGGACAATTTTTGGAGGTTCATTGAAAAAACAAGAGAATTCTAGAAAAACATTTATTTCAGCTTTATTGATTATGCCAAAGCCTTTGACTCTGTAGATCACAATAAACTGTGGAAAATTCTGAAAAGAGATGGGAATACCAGACCACCTGATCTGCCTCTTGAGAAATCTGTATGAGGGTCGGGAAGCAACAGTTAGATCTGGACATGGAACAGACTGGTTCCAAATAGGAAAAGGAGTACATCAAGGATGTATATTGTCACCTTGCTTATTTAACTTATATGCAGAGTATATCATGTGAAATTTTGGGCAGGATGCAGCACAAGCTGGAATCAAGATTACTGGGAGAAAAATCAATAACCTCAGATATGCAGATGACACTACCCTTATGGCTGAAAATGAAGAGGAACTGAAAAGCCTCTTGATAAAAGTGTAAGAGGAGAATGAAAACGTTGGCTTAAAGCTCAACATTCAGAAAACTAAGATCATGGTATCTGGTCCCATCACTTCATGGCAAACAGATGGAGAAACAGTGGCAGACTTTATTTTTCTGGGCTCCAAAATCACTGCAGATGGTGACTGCAGCCATGAAATTAAAAGACGCTTACTCATTGGAAGGAAAGTTATGACCAACCTAGATAGCATATTCAAAAGCAGAGACATTACTTTGCCAACAAAGATTTGTCTAGTCAAAGCTATAGTTTTTCCAGTAGTCATGTATGGATGTGAGTGTTGGACTATAAAGAAAGCTGAGTGCTGAAAAATTGATGCTTTTGAATTGTGGTGTTGGAGAAGACTCTTGAGAGTTCCTTGGACTGCAAGGAGATCCAACCACTCCATCCTAAAAGAGATCAGTCCTGGGTGTTCATTGGAAGGACTGATGCTGAAGCTGAAACTCCAATACTTTGGCCACCTGATTCAAAGAGCTGACTCATTTAAAAAGATTTGTTGCTGGGAAAGATTGAAGGCAGCAGGAGAAGGGGACGACAGAGGATGGGATGATTGGATGGCATCACTGACTCAATGGACATGAGTTTGGGTAAATCCCATGAGTTGGTGATGGACAGAGAGGCCTGGTGTGCTGCAGTCCATGGGGTTGCAAAGAGTCGGACACGACTGAGTGACTGAATTGAACCCACATTCACAATCTTGTGTTCTGCTTAGCCCACAATTTTAAGGGTAATAGCAAGAAATTTATCCAATTTTTTTCTGGGAAGATTTCTATAAAATTAAATTTCATTTTCATCTTAAAAAATAGTTAATTTTTGTTGAGAGATTTTACAGTCCAGGTTCAACTTGACATTAACATTTCACTGTTGATAACTGTCTTAGTCATATAATATGTTAAGAGATGATATGGTAGAATTTCCTATGTCCTCTTAGTTCTAGGCTGTCTGAAATTGATAAACCAAGGCAATAATGAATAACATAATCAGCCCATTCAGTCCAATTAATTACTTAATCCTTTTTTCTCATTAAAATTATTTAGATTTTCCCCTATCATTACTGTCTTTTTTCTATTGCCAATGCCATTGTAGTTATTACTGGAGGAGAGAATGGCAACCCATTCCAGTATTCTTGCCTGGAGAAACCCAATGGACAGATAAGCCTGACAGCCTACAGTTCATGGGGTCACAAAGAGTCGGACATGACTGAATGACTAAGCACAGCACCTATATCTATGCACAGGAATGAGAAGGAAGCATTTGTGATCTAACCCTGGAGGTCTAAATATCTTTGATGTGGAGATAGAGAAGACTTCAACCAGTGTCAACAATAAATATCACTATCAACCAGGAGGTTTAATTTATTATCAGACCACTCACATGTTGGGACTTAGACCTTACCTTCTTTCCCTATTATGCATCACTCATTAAGGCACATCTGTAACATCTAAATATACCTCTTATGTACCAATCTTCTCATTCCCAGTCCTCCATACAGTTTTCACATTCCTATGAATCTATTTTTTTATTGCAAATTTTAAGTAAAACAAACTAATTTAGACATGCAGATGATAGTTATCAGCTACCCTAAATTGTGAAATTTCATATAGACTTGGATTGACAAAATTGTACACAATTTATTGGCTGTTAGACATTATATAAAGAGAACTCAACTCACTGTTTATATATTTACAATTGGTAACATTAATGTGCATTTTAATTTACTAGATCTCTAAAGATAAGGTCTATGGTCAAGTTTGCCAGAAAACTAATTCCAGAAGACCAAGACACAGTGGAATTTTGGCCACTCTCTGGATATCCATTTTTAGCCTTCATATCCTGACATTTGTCATCATAAGCTTTGAAACATGTTGTTAGTAGCACAGTTAAAACACTAAAACTTGTCAAAATTTAGAGCAAAATAAAGCTTATTCATATATCCTGATTTATCATGACATTTTCACTAAATTGTCACTGAATCTTTTCTGGAATGGGTATTGTAGAATAGATATAAGCCAAGAATTGTACCTATTTAGGAGGGAATTCAAAAAGATTTAAAATGGAAGGATAACACAATGGAAATATTTGAATGAATAACAAATGGATGACTGTTCCATGTGTATAGAGATTATCGGAGCCCATGGCTTCCCACTTTTCCTTATCTTCTCCTTCCAGAGTATAGGTAAGAGTATTTTAATGTCTGACCTGTTGTCTAGCTTTTATATTATGTAATTTATGTAATGCAGTCATTAGATACAAACACTGGGGATAACAATAATGCTGTCAGGATTGTTCACCACATTCACCAACATGTCTTAACTTGGAACATCAAAATAAGCTGAAATTTCATTTTGTCTGTGACTCAAAAAGAGAATGATTTATTCCTAAAATCTAGACAAAGGCTATCTTGGAACATGGTGTCTGCAGTTCCAGAGAATTATGGCGAGGTAATATTAATTTTTTCAATCAAGATCCTCATCTCTTGTTAGTAATATCTCACCACATTAACATATTAAGATCCCATTGCATTGTATTAATATTCATATCATATCAGAATTTATTGTTGCTTATACAGTGTTAAAGTCATATCGCATTAGTGACTTTCATATCAGATTAGTGAAAGTGGATCCTAATAAGACTTTCATATTCAATTACTAAGGTAACAGTTTTGTCTTTCCAAGTCACTTCTAACTCTAGCCCAGAGTACAAATTGATAAATGTGGTAATAAAGCAATCTTTCTGGCTGAAGATGGATGGCCCCTGGGACCAGTGGAGCTGTGAAAATAGGACTTGAATCAAGGGGCCACAATTCTGACAGGAAAGAAGTTCAACCCTTTGCCTACATGGCAGCACTTCTGAACTAAAGGCTGTATGAACATAAGAAGCTAGAAACACAGACATTGTCCTTGGTAATTTACTTTCCACTCCTCTTATCCTGTTCCAGTCTGATAATTTGAGCTACAAAAAAAAAAAAAAAAAAAAAAAAAAAAGGAGCATAGGTGAAAGCTTTTTATGAAAGTGGTTAGTGTCTTCTTTTGTCCCAGAAATTGTTTAAATTTGACTTCCCTGGTGGCTTAGACAGTAAAGCGTCTGTCTACAATGCAGTAGACCCAGGTTCGATCCCTGGGTTGGGAAGATCCCCTGGAAAAGGAAATGGCAATCCACTCCAGGACTATTGCCTGGAAAATCCCATGGACAGAGGAGCCTGGTAGGCCACAGTCCATGGGGTAGCAAAGAGTCGGACATGACTGAGCGACTTCACTTTCTTTCACTTTTCTTTCTTTACCTAACATATGGATCCGTAGGTGAGATATTTTGGGACATACAAATGATTGCAAGGACTCAAATACTGCTATATTGTTATTCAAATTACTAGGTTAAACTTAATCTTGACCCCTATAGCAGGATATGCAAGAAATAGAAATTATGAACATATCCATATATTGATCTGACTTCGCTGATGGCATGAACTGTTTTTTTCTCACCTTTTAATTCTAACATCTCTTCTCAGCACCTGCTACATTACATGCATTTCACATGCACTCTTTGGCAAGGTAAATTAGTAGAACTCATTTGGGTGCTGAGACCAGAGGTCAAACCAGTCATAAGTGTCATTTGGTAGGAAAGGGCAGGATTTCTCCATCAATTAGGAAAACATTCATACATAATTTGCACATGCACATATGTGTATGTGTATCAATTGTTTTGTGTCTCTGCAATCCTTCGATATATAGTGTATTAGATAAACTTTCTAAAATTTCTTCTGCATTACCTTTCTTTTTAAACCACAGTAATCTTTCTTGGAGTCTTAATCCCTTATTTTCTCAGTTTCCTTTCTCGGTATATTACCATATTCAAATTCTTTCTAGTTTAAGAGGAAAAAGAAAACCCTCTCCTCCCTTGACTCGGGTCTTCACTCACATTATCATCCTCCTACCTCTTTGTACAGCTGTGTATATTTAAATATCTAGACATTTATGGTCTTAATGTCATCACTCATCAGCCTACTGCAGTCTGTATTCTATTCACACTCCCTTGAATGCTTCCTTTTGTGATCAGCGTGCTAAAGCAAAGGGATGTCTTTTCAGTCTATAAATTCTGACCTCTCATTCCATTAGATACTTTTTTCAAATTCACATTCCTTGTTTGATCTTAGGTCTTTTAGATCTTATGGCATCACTTTACTCTGGCTTCTTCTTCTTCTTCTTTGTCGTCGTCGTCGTCGTCTTCTTCTTCTTCTTCTTCTTCTTCTTCTTCTCTCTCTCTCTCTCTCTCTCTCTCTATATATATATATATATATATATACACACACACACACATATATATATATTTCTCATTCTGCTTTGGGGTCATATCTTCAAGTTCTCTTCTCTGCACAATCAACCTACTTTATTAGATACTGTTCCTTTTGTTTGATGGTTTCAAGCTTTAGTGTGCATGAACATCACCTGGAGAGCCTGATAAAACCCCAAAAACTGGACCCCACCTTAGTAATTTGAACTAGGAACCCAGGGGATATTTTGTCCATCTCCCTCTCTAACATTGCACCTTCCTTTCCCTCCACTAAACTCAATCCATTATAAAGTCCTAATGCCTTTAACTTTTAACTGAGGAAGTCTTCTCTCTTCTATTAATAGTTGTCTGGGCCACTGCTTGTTTGGATTAAGCAACAGCTCCTTTAATTGTTCTTTTATGTCTAGGAAATTAGCCATTAACATTCTAGCTAGTATTTGTTTTCAATTTACAAATATTTTGACGAACTTTTTTTTTAAATTGTGTCAATTTAAAAGAAAATGATAGAGAATAGATATATTAATATTTTACAAAGAAGAGGGTACATGATTTTCCAGGACCACAGAAGAATTTAGCTAGATCATCTCTCCTATGAATTATACTGGATTTCATAGGGAGAGAATGAAAAATAATAAAGTGGTATTTTTTTAAAGAGCTGCAACTACTCTTATCGCATATTACATGTTAGGAACTGAGGTTTAGAAGATTCAATAACTTTAAGGATTTCACAATAAGAAGAGGTAAGATTGAGATTAAAATGAAGGTATGTCTAACTCCAAAATCTGTGTTCTTAATCCCCTTACTTCTGAATAGTCCTTGGTAATGGCAGTTTCCTTCTTGAAAGCTGGCAGTTCTCGATTATAGCACTGAATTATGAATTCTCACTTAGAGCCTTAAAATGCCATTCATGCTAGCAATAAGCATTAATTCTGGCTATTGCTCCTACAGTTTACATACTCTAAACCCCTCTCTACATCTGTGTCTCTTTTGCTGCTTCGCATATAGGGTCACTGTTACTGTCTTTCTAAATTCTATATATATTCATTAATATGCTATATTGGTGTTTATCTTTCTGACTTAAAGTTATTAGCCTCCAATTAAAAAACAAAATAAAACAAAACCCTCTCTAAATAGGCCAATCCTATGCTCAGAAAAAAGCTATCCTACCCTGGGCTCCATCATCCATGGGGTTATTCCCCTGTTCCTCATGCAGGATCAAGCCACTCTCCAAAAAAAATTTTTTTTTTAATTAAACCCTCCTTCACAGCTTCCTGATTTATAACGATTTCCTTCTCATTGTCCCCTAAGTTTTGTTTCTCTGGGCACTCATTTGTTTTGTAAGGCATTAGTAGCTACATTTTTAACAGTTCATAGTTTTACCTGTAGCTGTATAATAAGCAATGTGAGAATAATAGTTGCTTCTTTCTGTTCTTGGTGCTGTCATGCAATGCCTAGGTCAGGAGGAACCACAGCTAGGTAGGTGCTCAGCAAGGCCAAGCGGGTTAGATAGGTTTCCTCTTGGTATAAGAACATTATACATTTATATTTTCCTTAAAATACTGTCAATTAAATAGCATTTCTAAAGTCTCCAAATCACTAAAGGACCCAGGGTGGTGGTTTATTTTAATCTTAAAATAATAAATAAATCTGTTTGCTTATGCAACTGAAATTTATGACTTCATTTGATCGAGCAGCTTCCTTATAACTCATGTATCTCTTCTTCTTAGCTGGTATTGTGAGAAATTCTGGAGTGTCTCTCTCATCTGTTGGATACTTCTCTTTGATAGAAAAAGCAAGACACATTTGAGTCTGGGACGAAGGGTTAATGGTTTCACCAGCAGAAATCTCTTAAAGATTTGAATTGCTCCCTGGCTTAATAAGGTCTCTCTCTCCTAACACAAACCTGGGCACATTGCTTTCTGTGAGGTGGTAGATCTGGTAAGCTGGTCATATGGAATAAAAATCCCATCTAGTGCAGAACACAATGGAGATTTAGAGACTTTGTCTTTAGGGCCCAACAAAGACATGGGAATCTTGTTTGATAACATTATCTTCTTCCTTTTAATTTCTTTGCAGAACACTTTCTGAAAATTGAAATCCTTTATCTAAGAGCCAGAGATCTTAGCTTTGACCCAGTTGCCCTTTAAATATGAATAAGAGCTGGTGTCTAATGCTATCTGTCTTATATTTACCTGGTCTACTTGACTGCATACTATTTTGTGGTGCTTTTCTTGAAAGACAGCTTTCTTCTCTTATCCTCAGTGAATAATTTTCTTTGCAGCCTACGGGACTTTAGAGACATATTTTCCATTTTTTTTCATCTTACTGGTTAGGTCGAAGTTATAAAGGTTATCATAATTATAATTTGAATTCATTTCATGTCTTTGGTTAGAATAGCATTATTTGAATTATCAACTGTTGTTTCAAAAAATAGGACTTTACATTTTAGTTTCATTCCCCTGTAGTATTTAATCAAGGACTCCTCTTGTCAATCAATCAGTTTATTTGCATTTATATTACACTGTTCAGGAAGGGGTGTGTGATTGTGTAACACACACACACATACACGTTCTCCACTTCTTCCACTCCCTATTCTCCTATCAAATGGTAAAAGTGCAGAGCAGTGCTAGAAATTGACAAACAGCCATGTGTCTAACTTTAAAAAATTGGCAATATCAAGCAAGGAAAGACTTTTATTTCATGTGAGATAGGGTTAGGAGCTAAAAGGCAATTACAAGATAGGGTTGGAGTTAAAAAGCAGATAGAATTTGGATAGACAGAAAGTCTTTGCAAAAAGATAAGATGATGGAAAATATAAGATTTTTTGATAACAGCTGTGAAACTGATTTATTCAAATAAAAATTTTATTTATCAAAAAATACAAATAATAATTGTTTTGTTGTGTCCAAATCTTTTGTGACCCCATGGACTGTAGCCCTCTAGGCTCGCCTGTCCATGGAATTTTCCAGGCAAGAATATGGGAGTGGGTTGCCATTTCCTTCTCCAGGAGATCTTCCCAATTCAGGGATCAAACCCACACCTCCTGCACTGACAGGTGATTTTTATTTTTTTTTTAAATCACTGAGCCACCTGGGAAACTCATAAGTAATAGTAGAGGATATTGAATGAATGAACATAGGCCAGGTGTCTCCACTTAACATCTTGATGATAGAAGAGAAACAGTGGAGAGAGAGAGAGGAAAAAAAAAAAGAATGAATGCTGGGTTACACTCAGGTTGGCAGGTTATACCTAGACAATTAGATTAACTATTATTACATCCCCAGAGTTGTGGCAGTAAAGGACTGTGAGATTGGACCCAGGTCTGGTTTGAAGCAAAAACAAACAAACAAAAAAAAAAAAATGCAAATGCTGGATTAGCTATATAGTAACTTTCAGTTCTTGGGTTAGTTTTTTATCCTCTCTGGAATCAAGATTCCTCCTCTGAAAAAAATATCTTGTCAGGTTATTTTGATAATTACATAAGCTTAGATACAAATTAACAAAATACAATAGTAATTGTTGCTGTTTAGTCACTAAATTGTGTCCAACTCTTTGTGACTCCATAGACTGCAGCACAGGGGCTTCCCTGTCCTTTATTATCTTTGGAGTTTGCTCAAACTCATGTCCATTTAGTTGGTAGTGCCATTTAACCATCTCATCCTCCGTCTCCCCCTTCTCCTCCTACACTCAATCTGTCCCAGCATCAGGGTTAGTGAATCGGCTCTTTTCATCAGGTGGACAAGTATTGCAGCTTTAACTTCCGCGTCAGTCCTTCCAATAAAAAATCAGGCTTAATTTCCTTTAGGATTGACTGGTTTGATCTCGTTGCAGTCCAAGGGACTCACAAGAGTCTTTTCTAGCACCACAATTCAGAGCATCATTTCTTAGGTGCTCAGCCTTCTTTATGGTCCAAGTCTCATATCTGTACGTGACTCCTGGAAAAACCATAGTTTTGACACTATGGACCTTGGCCAGCAAAGTGATGTCTGCTTTTTAATACACTGTCAGGTTTGTCATACCTTTCCTTCCAAGGAGCAAGCGTCTTTTAATTTTGTGGCTGCAGTCACCATCTGCAGTGATTTTGGAGTCCAAGAAAATAAAAGCTGTTTCCACTTCTTCCCCATCTAGTGCCATGAAGTGGTGGGACTAGATGCCATGACATTAGCTTTTTGAATGTTTAGTTTTAAGCCAGCTTTTCATTCTCTTCTTTCACCCTCATGATAGATATTTCACAAATTTGAGGGTTTTTAAAAATTCTTCTTCCAACTACAATGAGGTATCCTCACACTGATCAGAATGGCCATCATCAAAATGTCAACAAACAATAAATGCTGGAGAGAGTGTAGACAAAAAGGGAGCTCTCTTACACTGTTGGTAGGAATGCAAACTGGTACAGCCACTATGGACAACAGTGTGGAGATTCCTTTAAAAAACCAAGAATAGACCTGCCATACAACTCAGTAATCAGAATGTTGGGCATACATCCCAAGGAAACCAGAATTGAAAGACACACATGTACACCAACGTTATTGCAGCACTATTTACAGTAGCTATCACATGGAAGCAACTTAGATGTCCATTGGCAGATGAATGGATAAGGAAGTGTGGTACACTTATACAAGGGAATATTATTCAGCCATAAAAAGGAGAAGTCAGTTCTAATGAGGTGGGATTATTGGGTCAGTTCTAATGAGGTGGATGAACCTGGAGCCTATTAAACAGAGTGAAGTATGTCAGAAAGAGAAAGAAAAATACAGTATATTAATGCATATGTATGGAATTTAGAAAGATGGTACTGATGATCCTACCTGCAGAGCAGCAAAGGAGACTCAGATGTAAAGAACAGACTTTTGGATTCAGTGGGAGAAAGTGAAGGTGGGATGATTTGAACAAATAGCCCTGAAACATGTACTTTAGCATATGTAAAATAGATGGCAGTGCAAGTTCAATGCATGAAGCAGGGCACCCAAAGCTGGTGCTCTGGGGCAACCCAGAGGGATGGGGTGGAGAGGGAGGTGGGAGGGGAATTCAGGAAGTGGGGGGACATATGTATACCTGTGACCAATTTATGTTGGTTTATGACAAAAACCAAAATATTGTAATTATCTTCCAATTAAAATTATTTAATTAATTTAAAAAATTCTTCTCCCTTTCACCTCTACTTTGGTTTATGTGTGGTGATGGACCCCCATCTTATGGAGTAAGCTAGATTTATTTTAGGATATCTTTCCAACAAAAATACAGTTCTTCCACAACACCTTCCTAAATGGTTAAGTATACTTTGTTATAAACATGAAATCGTTTTTAGGCATTAAAATGAAAATATAAATTACAAATAATGAAATGTATAATATGTATTTTGATAAATATTGATTTTGATAAATATAAATTGCCTCAAAATGTCAAGTATCATGATTTAATTATTTTACCAACATGGTTTCTTCTGGGAATATGAATGTGTTAAAATCAATAGTAGTGCATATAAATGCAATGTTGCTATTAATATCCATTTTTAGAGGTGTCAATGATCCCTAATAGTCCTACTGTCTTTTTATGAAAAGCATCTACATAAGATACAAAGTTCCCAGGCCTAGTCTTCCAGCTTTGTGAGTATTCCCCCATGTCCCACTTTGTAAATGTTCATTTGCTTGTAATGGCAATTTATGTCACTGTGCATTATACGGATGGCCTAATTCAAGGCCAGTCATCCAGTGGAGATGTCTTCACTTCAAGGGAAGTTGGTTAATGGTTGGAACCAGGATGTTTTATTGTACCATTTCATTGAACTGTATTTTTTACAATATCTTTTTACTGACAGTACCTAAAAACATTTTATTATATTTAATCATATGCACTCATTCTCATTAGAAGGTTATCATTCCCCTTGTAGTTCTACCTTCCTAGTGCCAGCAATGTTTCTTAATGCTGCACTAAGAGAAGCATTGGTTTATAAATTAAAATCCTTATTACTCATTATGTGTCCTGTGATTTAAATAAATTAAATGTACCATCTTTCACTGAAAGAGAATAGAGCCTCTGGTAAGGGCCTAACTTATGTGGAAGTAGACAAGCCATAGAATTTTAGAGGTTCCAACAGCCTCTCCCATGTTTCTCCCAAGCTAATTTCTCCAACTCCACCTGCAACTGCTTTTTACATGTTAGTTGATTCCTAGCATAAAATTGCAACTCACTCCAATATTCTTGCCTAGAGAATCCCGGGGACAGAGGAGCCAGGTGGGCTGCCATCTATGGGGTCACACAGAGTCAGACACAACTGAAGCGACTTAGCAGCAGCAGCAGCAGCAGCATTCTTTCAAAAGACCTTACTTTCAGTCCATTCATTTGCTCATTTACTCATTCTATTAATTTTATAAAGGTCTTCGCTTCCCTGGTAGCTCAGACGGTAAAGCATCTGCCTACGATGCGGGAGACCCGGGTTCCATCCCTGGGTCGGGAAGATCCCTTGGAGAAGGAAATGGCAACCCACTCCAGTATTCTTGCCTGGAAAATACCACGGACTGAGGAGCCTGGTAGGCTACAGTCCATGGGGTCTCAAAGAGTCAGACATGACTAAGCGACTTCACTTTTTTTCTTTCTTTCTTCTTTGGAACACCAATCATATATTATGGCTTCTGTTTGTGTTTTCAGATTCCAAGATGAGTTATTCAATATATTAACATTAAAGAGAATGATGTACAGTGCAGTCACAGTATAAAAACAATTACAAAACATAACTTTAGGAGCTTTAATAACTAAATGAGCAAAATGTTTCTGGAATACAAGGAAATGTCAGGGCTTTCACTGAGAAAGTCATAGGTATACAGGTTATCACAAGTGCCCAACTTGACTAAAGAGAAGCATAAGAATAACATGTAGAGAAAAGGTGTGAGAGACCCTGGCATGTTCAAATAAGAGCGAACTGGGTTTGAGTAGATTTAGCAGCTTTGTGAAATTGGAAAGCAAAGGCTATACGGTAAGTCATTGTATGGGATCAAAGTGGGTTAAAGTTCAGGAATGGAGAGTGAGTCAGAGTCAGATATAGGCTTATATTGTGATTATTGTTAGTTATGATAATAGTAAATGCTGATGTATTTTGGAGCAACGGTATTGTTATAAATATAAACATTCTTTGTGACAAAACAGCTTCTTTAAATCGAATATCTGATATGTAATGTTGTTTCTACTGCATGCATCCTAGCATCTACCTCCTGCCCCTTTATTGACCTATAAAAAGCATTGACTTAAATCATTCCCATCAAATTTGGTGATATAGTGATATAGATTACTGTCATCAACTCAAAATCATCTGAAAGAATGAATGAAAGAAAATGTGAAAGTCACTCAGTCATGTCCAACACTTTGTGACCCCATGGACTATACAGACCATGGAACTCTCCAGACCAGACTACTGGAGTGGGTAGCCTTTCCTTTCTCTAGCAGATCTTCCTGACTCAGGAATCAAACAGGGGTCTGCTGCATTGCAGGCGGATTCTTTACCAACTGAACTATACTTATATTATTAAATTCCTCTTATGAAAGAACAAGTGAGACTAAAAACTGAAAGAAAAAACTCAAATTTTCTGTCAAATTCCCTCCAAAATTTATTTTATATCTAAAATCCATAGCATAGAATAACTTATTGATTTAATTATGGAGAAAAGTTATGACCAACCTAGATAGCATATTGAAAAGCAGAGAAATTACTTTGCCAACAGAGGTCCGTCTAGTCAAGGCTATGGTTTTTCCAGCGATCATGTATGGATGTGAGAGTTGGACTGTGAAGAAAGCTGAGCACCGAAGAATTGATGCTTTTGAACTGTGGTGTTGGAGAAGACTCTTGAGAGTCCCTTGGACTGAAAGGAGATCCAACCAGTCCATTCTAAAGGAGATCAGTCCTGGGTGTTCTTTGGAAGGAATGATGCTGAAGCTGGAATTCCAGTACTTTGGCCACCTCATGGGAAGAGCTGACTCATTGGAAAAGACCCTGATGCTGGGAGGGATTGGGGGCAGGAGGAGAAGGGGACGACAGAGGATGAGATGGCTGGATGGCATCACTGACTCGATGGATGTGAGTCTGAGTGAACTCCGAGAGTTGGTGATGGACAGGGAGGCCTGGCATGCTGTGATTCATGGGGTCACAAAGAGTCAGACACGACTGAGTGACTGAACTGAACTGAATTGAGAGTTTATATGAAATTTAAAAGCAAAGATTCACCAAAAATTAATTTATTAAAAAGCACAGAGTTTATGGGTTTAAGATTTTTCTAAGTCAAAAATGTTACATTGAAAATTTTCATTTTAAAATTTTAATCACTTACTACTACTTTTAATTTTAGGGTCTATATCATACTTCATTTTTTTTAAAATGTGTTTTAGCCAGCAGAGTTAATGTCTTGTGAGGAAATCACAATCTTTCCTCCAGGTTATATATAGATTCTCCAAAGGTGGACTAACCATCTTATTTCATTTTGAATTGTATGTCCAGTAGAAGATTCACTTCTCTTTACCTGTTCTGTTTTTCTATTAGTAGCTCAGAGATACGTACTTCCAGAGGTTTTGCAAATTTTCATTATGTACATATCTTAAAATATTAATACCAATTTTACACATTGTGCCTTGTTATTCTTTTCCATTTGTTATTTTTCACATTGACTTATTTCTATGCTTATTTTTATTTTATTGTCCCTCAGTTTAATATGTATTACATCATATTTTCTACAGGCAACCTAAAATCTATTTTGAAACTAAATAAGATAAAACAAACACATAGAGTGGTATTCTTCACATAACACTAGCCATAGAAAACATGGCAGGGTGCTTTTCTATTTTACAGATGAGTTTTGAAATTAAATGAGATAACATGATTGGGGATGCAGCCTAACAAGAATGGAAAGTGTTAGTCGCTCAGTCATTTCTGATTCTTTGTGACCTCATGGACTGTAACCCAACAGGCTTCTCCATCCATGGAAATCTCCAGATAAGAACACATGTATACCTGTGGCGGATTCATTTTGATATTTGGCAAATCTAATACAGTTATGTAAAGTTTAAAAATAAAATAAAATTAAAAAAAAATGTAAAAAAAAATAAATAAATAAATAAAAAAAAAAAAAAAAAAAAAGAGTACTGGAGTGGGTTGCCATTCCCTTAGTTGAATACTAAAGGGTAACAGATGGGTGTGTGCTTATCAGCTGTTAATTTGGCCACGAAGCCCTGTGTTCTATGTATGAACAGTGCTGCACAATTTAATAAGCAATGGTAATAACCATAACAGGCAGGAGAAGAAAATTATAACCAGTCAAGGAAGAAAAAATGACACCCGTATTCCACAAAATCAGGACAGGGAATCTGGCTTGCCATCAACAAGAGAATGCTGGGAGTTTAACAATTAAAGGCAGTTTCTCTAGAGACTGGGGACTGTGTCTTCCTGCACTTTGCTAATGAAGTATAATTCATTTTACCTCACCTCCACCTTTAGAAATCAAAAGTTCAAGCATCTGTATCAGACACATTTGAAAGGCGAGATCTCCTCTCTCATTGCAGTACTGTGTCTCCTCTTCAGGGAGCATTCTCCTGTTCTATTAATTATTGTGCTTGGATGACATTACTATTCATGGACTAGCATCTCAAAATACTTGACTTAGCACTGGGTCTGGAACTAATACTAATAAGTACAAGGTTGAATAGTGGTTGAAGTTTTATTTATTCTTTTCTCTCTCTCTTCTACACACAAAGAAAGAAGATAGTTTTATTCATAATTCAGTTGCCTTGCACTTCTAGAGAGAATTTAGTCTGTTGATTCATTAGTGAGAGTGTCATAGAGAAATGCGCCTTTGAGACATTACTAAGAAATGGAAAAACCCAATTCCAAATTCCCATAGTCAATCCAAAGAGGAGGTATAAAAATGAAGACTTATTTAATTTGTTATAATTTTAATATGATTTTCAATAATAAGCATTTTGGAAGCAGAAAAACCTTTGTTAACTGGTCTGGAGCTGGTGATTTCAAATGTGCTGTATTGGTAAAAGGGATATTGGTACTTGAGGTAAGATTAGAAGGTGATGAGATTAATCTTTTTAAGCAAACGTAGTAGGCTATATCCACTCCAGAAAGACACATGTTCTTTAAAGTAGCCAACATGAAAAGCTATTGTATCATAATAACCAAAGAAAACCCAACTACTAACATTATCAAGAAATAGGTTTACTTTTCCTTTGCAACAGAAAATGTGCTTGCATTAGGTTACCTGTTCTAATAAAAACAAAAGTGAAAGAAAATGAAGTCGCTCAGTCGTGTCCGACTCTTTGCGACCCCATGGATTGTAACCTACCAGGCTTCTCTGTCCATGGGATTCTCCAGACAAGAGTACTGGAGTGGGTTGCCATTTCCTTCTTCAGGGGATCTTCCTGACCCAAGGATCGAACCCTGGTCTCCCACATCGTAGGCAGACGCTTTAACCTATGAGCCACCAGGGAAGCCCCAAAGCTATGTGCTATTTCTTGCTTCACTATGCAGATCACATTGGCTTTTGACTACTATTTATTGTCCCATGGTCACTTGATGGTTGACTCACCTAAAGGTATCACTTTATATTCAAGGCAGAGAAAGGGAAATTCAGGTGGGGTCAGAATGGATCCTCTTGTTTCTTTTCTTCTAACTGCGAATATAAAAGACCCTGAGACATTTATACTTTTACCTTCAGTAACTGGTTTTCATGCCTCTCTCAACTGTTAGACCTGACATATGACTTTATATACCCTACTGTGGGAGTCGAACAAGGGAGAAGGAATTGAGATTGAAGTTGTTCTGTAACCAAGAAGGACCCTATGGGTCCTTCCCAGGACAGACCCCCACCCTTTGTCCTCCACCTGCCTATTGTTTGTAGAAAAAAATTAGGTTCCTAAGCCTTCCTGAGTTTTCAAAGAATACATTTAAAGAGAGAAGTATGGAAATGCAGAAACAAAAGAACAGTCAAGAAAGACAAAATAATAATAGTTTAGTAATTAAAGTCAAAGAGCTTTAGTTTCTCTTCAAGGACCATAGATAATATTCTGAGCCAAATCTATCCTTTGAACTGTTTTGCAGACACTGAAACCCCCGCTAAGGAAAGAAGTTAATTATATGCTGACCACAAGCACTAGACCCCAGGCCTGTTGAAAGCAGAAGGCTGATGATGTTGATTCCTAATTAGTTTACCACCAACCAATCAGAAGGTCATCTACTAACTGAGCACTGCATCCTGCAAACCTCTACCTCACCCTATCTTTAAAATTCTGTCCCTGAAAGCCCCAGGGGAAGTGCAGGGCTTTTGAGCATTAGCTACCAGCCTCGTTTGGCACCTGCAATAAATACTTCATTCTCCATCACTATAATCTGCTGTCAGTAAATTATCTACACTGCATACAGGTGAGCAAACCTAAGTTGGGTTCAATAACAGTGCTGACCAAAGAAAAGTGTCACCATGAACATGGAGTCAGTCCAATAAGGTTTTATTGTTTCAAATTCTTCATTGTTTACTAACTGCATTTTCAAACACATTTTCCTTGGAGCAGAGAATCAGGTCTGCCTTCATTTAGTATCATTTAGCATAATGCCTCTCAATACACGTCTTGAGTAAATGAATTAATGAGTGAAAAAATGAACCAATACAATTTTTCCACTAGGCACCTATTGATTATTCTATGTGACTCTCAAACAAAGAGGAGTGGATGGTGGGCAAATGGAAAACTGGCAGCTAAAAGTGTGCAACAGATGGAACATACTTTTTCTTTCTAGTGGATGAGGTGGTGCAAACTATTGTTGAAGGAAGAACAGAGACAGACTGAAGAAACTATATATACTCGTCCAGTCCAAGTCCTCCCTCTGCTCCAACAATCCAAAGACTGGGTTGCTTCTCACAAATACTATGGCTTGAATTTGGTGCCAAGAGCCCAGTCTTTTCCCTGACTGATCTTTCTTCTGCTCAAATCTGCAATTTCCTCCTGACAGCCTAGTCCCTTCATACTGTTTTTTCTCCAATTCTGATAACTGTCAGTTCCAGCTAGGGGAAAGTTTTCTATAAAACTTAATTAGTTTTTCATTAATTATTTTGTTTAATAAAGTTTTTTTTATTCCTTTCACCTAATATTTATAACCTATATGTCAATCTCCAAAACAATACCTCCAACACTGAAATTGTAAGCCATCTGTGAGCATATCAAAACTTCCAGATTTCAGGAATTTTCAGTGATTTGATTTTTGAGAGGCAGAGTATAAGGGTTGCCTTATGTATTTTATGTCTGGGAGGTGATACTATTGTGTTTCTTATATCTGTTGCTTAACTGAACATCTGTGGAATGACAGGGAAAGACATCGGGTGTGAACAAAGTAAGGAACATGACTAAAATTCTCCTGAATTAGTAATTCCGTCACTAACAGTTGAAAAAAGAGTAGATGGGGTAGCTTCACTCTGTCTTCAGGTTTGTACTTATTTTCTGCTTTATAACTTGCACTTTCTCCAATCTCATGCTAGCATCGCCCACCTCATTCCTTGACTTACTTATTTTCTTAGGTTCACCAATGTTTTTCTCCCCACTATCCAAACAAATTATTTAAATTACTGTCACATGTTATACATTTAGAGCTGTCATAATCATTATTGAGGTTAATCAGTTGAGTGATACTGTGAATATGATCAATATGATTACTTCTCTTTTATGGAGTTAAACTAACATGAAAGTGAAGTTGTTCAGTCGTGTCCGACTCTTTGCGACCCCATAGACTGTAGCCTACCAGGCTCCTCTGTCCGTGGGATTTTCCCGGCAACAGTACTGGAGTGGATTGCCATTTCCTTCTCCAGGCAATCTTCCCAACCCAGGGCTCGAACCCTGGTCTCCTGCATTGTAGACGGACACTTTACCGCTTGAGCCACCATGAGGTTAAGGGGGATCAAACCAATAGTGGGGCCAAAACTTAGACCTGGGTTTTCTCAGTCATGCTATGCTAAGTCACTTCAGTAGTTTCCGACTCTGTGTGACCCCACAGATGGCAACCCATCAGGCTCCCTCGTCCCTGGGATTCCCCAGGCAAGAACGCTGGAGTGGGCTGCCATTTCCTTCTCCAATGCATGAAAGTGAAAAGTGAAAGTGAAGTCACTCAGTCGTGTCCGCCTCTTAGCGACCCCATGGATTGCAGCCTAACAGGCTCCTCCATCCATGGGATTTTCCAAGCAAGAGTACTGGAGTGGGGTGCCATTGCCTTCTCTGTTTCTCAGTCATAAACAATGCTTTTTTAATTTTTTTTTCTTTTACATACATAAAAAGTTTTATATACATAAAAAGTCACAGGAAATAAAAGACACCTCATGAAGCTATCACTTGAGATTGGAGCTCACCCTCCCTTTAAAAAAATACATTAAATGCAAACTCAGTCTCAGTTTGAGTTAAGCTATATTTGCTTTTTCAAGGGTTAGACTTTTCTAGGCATGTCTGGTAGACCGGCAAAATAGATTAAAGAAAATATTTGGGGGCTTCCTAAACTCTAAGGATTCTGCTAGGAAGCATTTCCCCTTAAGGAAGTTTTTTTTTTTTTTTTTTTTTAATGAAGTCTAAAGAGACCTTTATTTTTAAAGACTCCTAGTAGGAAATTGGAGAAGGAAATAGCAACCCACTCCAACATTCTTGCCTAGAGAACCCCAGGGAAGGTGGAGACTGGCAGGCTGCCGTCTATGGGGTCACACAGAGTCGGACACAAATGAAGCAACTTAGCAGCAGCAGCAGCAATAGGAAATTATAAAATTGTCACAATTCAGTTCAGTTGCTCAGTTGTGTCCAACTCTTTGATACCCCATGGATTGCAGAATGCCAGGCCTCCCTGTCCATCACCAACTCCTGGAGCTTGCTCAAACTCATGTCCATCGAGTCTGTGATGTCATTCAACCATCTTATCCTCTGTCATCCCCTTCTCAACCTGCCTTCAATCTTTCCCAGAATCAGGGTCTTTTCCAATGAGTCAGCTCTTCTCATCATGTGGCCAAAGTATTGGAGCTTCAGGTTCAGCATCAGTCCTTTCAATGAATATTCAGGACTGATTTCCTTTAGAATTGAATGGTTTGACCTCCTTGCAGTCCAAGAGACTCTCAAGAGTCTTCTCCAGCACCACAGTTTCAAAAGCATAAATTCATCGGCACTCAGCTTCCTTTATGGTCCAACTCTCACATCCATACATGACTACTGGAAAAACCATAGCTTTGATTGGACATACATTTGTCAGCAAATTTATGTCTCTGCTTTCTAATATGCTGTTTAGGTTGGGCATAGATTTTCTTGCAAGGAGTAAGCATCTTTTAATTTCATGGCTGTGGTCAGCATCTTCAGTGATTTTGGAGTCCAAGAAAATAAAGTCTGTCACTGTTTCCATCACCTCCCCATATATTTGCCATGAAGTGATGATTGGAAAAGACCCTGATGCTGGGAGGGATTGGGGGCAGGAGGAGAAGGGGATGACAGAGGATGCAGTGGCTGGATGGCATCACTGACTCGATGGACGTGAGTTTGAGTGAATTCCAGGAGTTGGTGATGGACAGGGAGGCCTGATGTGCTGTGATTCATGTAGTCGCAAAGAGTCGGACACAACTGGGCAACTGAACTGAACTGATGGGACCAGATGCCATGATCTTAGTTTTTAGAGTTTGAATACTGAGTTTTAAGCCAGCTTTTTCACTCTTCTCCTTCACTTTCATCAAGAAGCTCTTTAGTTTCTCTTCGCTTTCTGCCATAAGGGTGGTGTCATTTGTATACCAGAAGTTATTGATATTTCTCCCTACAATCTTGATTCCAGCTTGTGCTTTATCCAGCCTGGCATTTTATGTGATGTGCTTTGCATATAAGTTAAATAAACAGGTGACAGTATACAGCCTTGATGTATTCCTTTCCCAATTTAGAATCAGTCCTTTGTTCCATATCCTGTTCTAACTGTTGCTTCTTCTTTTTTTTTTTTTTAAACTTTACATAATTGTATTAGTTTTGCCAAATATCAAAATGAATCCGCCACAGGTTACAGTTACATGTATACCTGTAACTGTTGCTTCTTGACCAGCATACAGATTTCTCATGAGTCAGGTAAGATAATCTGGTATTCCCATCTCTTTAAAAATTTTCCACTGTGTGTCATGATCCACATAATCAAAAGCTTTGGCCTAGTCAATAAAGCAGAAGTAGATGATTTTCTGGAACTCTCTTGCTTTTTCTATGATCTAGGATCTTGGCAATTTGATCTCTGTTCCTCTGCCTTTTTAAAATACAGCTTGAACATCTGGAAGTTCTCAGTTCACATACTTTTGAAGCCTGGTTTGAAGAATTTTAAGCATTACTTTGATAGCATGTGAGGTAAGTGCAATTGTGTGGTAGTTTGAGCATTCTTTGGCATTGTCTTTCTTTGGGATTGGAATGAAAACTGACCTTTTCCAGTCTTGTGGCCACTGCTGAGCTTTCCAAATTTGCTGGCATATTGAGTGCAGCACTTTCACAGCATCATCTTTCATGATTTGAAATAGCTCCACTGGAATTCAATTACCTCCACTAGCTTTGTTCATAGTGATGCTTCCTAAGACCCACTTGACTTTGTACTCCAGGATGTCTTGCTCTAGGTGAGTGATCACACCATGATGGTCATCTGGGCCATTAAGATCTTTTTGTATAGCTCTTCTGTGTATTCTTGCCATCTCTTCTTAACATCTTCTTCTTCTCTTAGGTCCATGCCATTTCTGTCCTTTATGGTGCCCATCTTTGCATGAAATGTTCCCTTGGTATCTATAATTTTCTTGAAGACATCTCTAGTCTTTCCTATTCTATTGCTTTCCTCTATTTCTTTGCATTAATCACTTAGGAAGCCTTTCTTATCTCTCCTTGCTATTCTTTGGAATTCTGCATTCAGATGTGTATATCTTTCCTTTTCTCCCTTGCCTTTCATTTCTCTTCTTTTCTCAGCTATTTGTAAGGCCTCCTCGGACAACCATTTTGCCTTTTTGCATTTCTTTTTCTTGTGGATAGTCTTGATCAGTGTCTCCTGTACAATGTCATGGACCTCTGTCCATAGTTCTTCAGGTTCTCTATCAAGTTTAATCCCTTGAATCTATTTGTCATTTCCACTGTATAATTGTAAGGAATTTGATTTAAGTGATACTGAATGGTCTAGTGGTTTTCCCTACTTTCTTTAATTTAGTTCTGAATTTTGCAATTAGGTGTTCAAGATCTGAGCCACAGTCAGTTCCTGTTCTTGTTTTTGCTGACTGTGTAGAGCTTCTCGATCTTCAGCCACAAAGAACATAATCAATCTGATTTTGGTTGACCATCTGGTGATGTCCATGTGTAGAGTCGTCTCTTGTGTTGTTGGAAGAGGGTGTTTGCTATGACCAGTGCCTTCTCTTGACAAAACTCTGTTAGCCTTTGCCCTGTTTCATTTTGTACTCCAAGGACAAACTTGCCAATTACTCCAGGTGTTTCTTGACTTCCTGCTTCTGCATTCCAGTCCCCTATGATGAAAAAAGACATCTTTTTCTGGTGTTAGTTCTAGAAGGTCTTGTAGGTCTTCATAGAGCTGTTCTACTTCAGCTTCTTTGGCATTAGTGGTTGGGATACAGACTTGGATTACTGTGATACTGAATGGTTTGCCTTGGAAACAAACAGATATAATTCTGTAATTTTGGGGATTGTATCTAAGAATTGCATTTTGATCTCTTCTGTTGACTCTGAGGGCCAGTGCATTTCTTCTAAGGCATTCTTGCCCACAGTAGTAGATATGAATTAAGTCATATCAATTAAATTTGCCCATTTCAGTCCATTTCTGCCCTTTCCCATCCATTGAATTAAATTTGCCCATTTGTCCATTCCATCTTGGAATTTATGTAGGCTGTTAATATTGGAAGTATCTAGGTGAGACATAAATAAGCACTGTTTTTAGCATTTTACAGCTTCTCTATAAGTCTAAAATTAGTTTAATGTGAAAAGTTTATTGCTTTCACATCTGGGTCACATTTTTTGATTTATCAATTTACCACTTTTTGCTTTAACTCCTCACTCAGAAAATTTGTTCTTTACCTTGTCATTTATAGTGCTTTGCTTTAATTATGAGTTAAATGCTTATAGAAATATGAAACACAAAATACATGAATTAAAATGAAGAAGTCTTCTATAACTTTTCAGAACTCCTATCTGAAAGCAAAATTGTATTTTGAAGTATGTTTTTATTCTGCTTATGGGCCATTCCTTCTAGAGCATATAAAATATGTCTTCAAGGTGTTTTATTATTAACCAAAACAGTATGATTAGCTTTGTTTTGGTAGTGTGAACTATTTGTGAGCAATTAAAGTAGAAAAACAATCTTTTTTTTTTTTTTAGAGATTATAGCAAAATTATTAATTTTTTTAAATTTTATTTTATTTAAAAATTTTACATAATTGTATTAGTTTTGCCAAATATCAAAATGAATCTGCCACAGGTATACATGTGTTCCCCATCCCGAACCCTCCTCCCTCCTCCCTCCCCACACTATCCCTCTGGGTCGTCCCAGTGCACCAGCCCCAAGCATCCAGTATCGTGCATCGAACCTGGACTGGCAACTCGTTTCATACATGATATTATACATGTTTCAATGCCATTCTCCCAAATCTTCCCACCCTCTCCCTCTCCCACAGAGTCCATAAGACTGTTCTATACATCAGTGTCTCTTTTGCTGTCTCATACAACAATCTTGACATGTATAAAATACCTAGAATTGTTCCATTTCAATATATAATTATGAAAGTTTAGTTTAGTCCTGCCTGGTTACTTTTTGACATTTATCTATTTGCCATTTTATCTTGAATAAGTTCGACTGTTGTAGTTTTCAATTTACCTTCCAAGAAAACAGGTAAAGTCTCACCTGACTTTTAGCTGTAAATGGTTGTAATTCTACCATGAATGTTTAACAACCTAATTTCAAATAATGAGAAAGATGGATGGAGGACATACTCTTCTGGAGGATCACTTATCAGGCTCTGAGCTCATGTTTCTGGTTAATCCTATGCTTATTTTTTACATTTAAATTTCCTGATATATTTTCCCAGTTTCCAAACATAACAGATCGGCTAAGATAATGGACTCCAGAGCCACAGCATTTGTGTTCAGGTGAGACACTGAGGAAAACCAGACCACCTGACCTGCCTCTTGAGAATCCTGTATGCAGGTCAGGAAGTAATAGTTAGAACTGGACATGGAACAACAGACTGGTTCCAAATAGGAAAAGGAGTACGTCAAGGCTGTATATTGTCACCCTACTTATTTAACTTACATGCAGAATACATCATGAGAAATGCTGGGCTGGAAGAAGCACAAGCTGGAATCAAGGTTGCCGGGTGAAATATCAATAACCTCAGATATGCAGATGACACCACCCTTATGGCAGAAAGTGAAGACGAACTAAAAAGCCTCTTGATGAAAGTGAAAGAGGAGAGTGAAAAAGTTGGCCTACAGCTCAACATTCAGAAAACGAAGATCATGGCATCTGGTCCCATCACTTCATGGCAAATAGATGGGGAAACAGTGTCAAACTTTATTTTTCTGGGCTCCAAAATTACTGCAGATGGTGATTGCAGCCATGAAATTAAAAGACGCTTACTCCTTGGAAGGAAAGTTATGACCAACCTAGATAACATATTGAAAAGCAGAGACATTACTTTGCCAACAAAGATCTGTCTAGTCAAGGCTATGGTTTTTCCAGTAGACGTGTATGGATGTGAGAGTTGGACTGTGAAGAAAGCTGAGTGCCGAAGAATTGGTGCTTTTGAACTGTGGTGTTGGAGAAGACTCTTGAGAGTCCCTTGGACTGCAAGGAGGTCCAACCAGTCCATTCTACAGGAGATCGGTCCTAGGTGTTCATTGGAAGGACTGATGTTGAAGCTGAAACTCCAGTACTTTGGCCACCTCATGCGAAGAGTTGACTCATTGGAAAAGACTCTGATGCTGGGAGGGATTGGGGGTAGGAGGAGAAGGGGATGACAGACGATGAGATGGCTGGATGGCATCACGGACTCAATGGATACGAGTTTGAATGAACTCTGGGAGTTGGTGATGGACAGAGAGGCCTGGCATGCTGCAATTCATGGGGTCGCAAAGAGTCGGACATGACTGAGCGACTGAACTGAACTGAGACGCTGAGATTTCCTACTTATGTGAACTTGTTACATAAGCCCTCAGCACCTCAGTTTCCTCACACAATAAAAAACAGTCAAACAGTCATATTTCCCCCATAGTGACATTATGAAAATCAAATGACTTATAGTTGGTAAAGACTTAAAACAGAGTGCCTGGTATCCCAAAAGTATGATACCAGGTTTGCTAACTAAAATGCCTTAATTCATTCTGGATTTGGTGTAATTACATGACATTTATATATTAATGCAAGGATGTCATTGTTAATTTTTCTCTTGGGGGCATTGGGGGTGCAGATAAATCAGAGTGTCTTGAGTAAGGATTTGATTAAGAGTAAGTTACTTTTAGAAAATTAGTCAAGTTTCTAGAGAATTATAGAAAGCTAAAAAATTTATTCTAGATTCCCCCAAAGACCAAGCTCTATTCCAAGTTGAAGTGGCATACTTCAGGGCGGATTTTGTTTGCATCCGTGTGTCTGTGTGTATGCATACATGTATATATATACATTTTTTTGATGTGCTGATGTTCTGGTCACAGACTGTCAGTGGCCATTTGAGAACTGGCAGCTCTTTCCTCCTCTTCGTTCTCCATTGTCATTGTTATTGACATTGTTATAATTTATATTCATCTGATTATCAGACTGTGGAGGCTGACATGTCCAGGAGAACTGCGTTGAGCACAAGAGCTGCTTCTGGAGTGAGATAAACAAACAACAAACAAAAAGACTTTTCGATTCAGCAGTTCCCCAAAGTGTATGATTCATATATGAGTCATTCTCATGAAGTGGATAAAATTCCCATTTACAAAGACAGAAATTAAAATAAAATTGTTTTTAATTTAGCAGACAGAAAAATGGGATGAAATATCGAGCTCAAGAGGATTCTTCTGAAAATGGATTTCCAGCAGAAAAGTTTCACCCTTCTAAGCATAGAGATGCAAATTTTGCCTTCCATAAGCTAATCAAGACTTTTTCCGGTTTTTTTTTTTTTTTTTTTTTGCAAGAAAACAAAGAAAAACCAGTCTAATCCTGAGTAAACCTGGCTTTTTCTTACTTATTGGGTCTCACAGGAAAAGCAGATTGCAATGTTTAACTCTCTAATATATGCAATAAAAGATTTCAGCGATATGTCAAGCTGACTACTTAGCCATTCAACTTCTTTCATATTATACATATTGCTATGCAGTGTCGCTTGAGATTACTTTGTGCAAGAAAGCTTTGTTAGGACAGGGTAATCTGATGAATGTCAAAGCCAAATGTATATATGGAGATAGAGATATAAGGGATGAGGCCAACTTGATTTCTATTTGACTCCCACACAAATCACATTTTCAATACATTTCAATGAATCACTGTTAGATGCTAGGCTGGTGGACATGACACATTCTGGACATGGTTAGGAAGACAGATTAGGGATATTTCAAATATGGCCCCTTGAAGGGCATATTTTGAAAAAAATCAGACAGTGTAATACTGCATTATTTCTGCAGTATATTTTAATCAAAATATTTAAATGAAAATTCCTCTGTAGTGTTTCCATGAAAACGTTGCTCTCTTTGTGGAGAGAGGCCATCTTTCATGACTTTTTTTTTTTTTTTTTTCATATTTCTAGGATAGAGTTTAGCTAAGTTCATAGAGAGATGGTTTCTGCTTCATGAAATATTCATTCATGACTGGTTTGGGGAGCAACCATAGGCAAACTCCCCTTCAACTCTGCCATGTGGGGAAGGGCTCTTGGAGAACACACATGGTTCCTGTTTAGTATGCTTTGCATGCAAAGGAGAAGAGGACTTGCAAGTAGCACAACACTATTGGATTCTTGGGGTTGAACTGTTGGCCTGGGTCTCTATATTTAATTTATATATCTTTGAATGTCCCATTTCTATTATTAGGGCTATCCTTCTGGAACAGGTGTCGGCAGATGAGACCAGGCCACTGGGATGCTGAGAGAACTTTAAGAGTCCTCAACTTAAGATTAATTGTTGCTACCTTATGCATCTCTTATGCCTGATCCCAAGGTTCTGAAAAATAGAAATATTTTTGCATTAAATTATTTTAAATATACTCTTTGAATTAATCTAACATCATCACTCTTCCTTACTGATTCTATATTCTTTTTTTGCTTACTGGCTTTCCTAACTGAGGGTATTATCAACTATCATATGGAAATCATATGTAGGAACCTTAATATGAAAAAGGTATTGTATTATTACAGTATGGAGTGGTCTGTTTGGAAAGACCTTGGCATCTATTATGCTAAATTCTTTAATTTACAAGTGAGGAAACTGAAAAATGATTTTCCCCTCAGTCACAAAGCTACTGAAGAAATTGTCTAGACTAGGGTTTCACATGGGCATCCCCTGTGGCTCAGCAGTTCAGAATCCACCTGTAATGCAAGAAATGCAGGAGATGCTGGCCTGATCCCTGGGTCAGGAAGATCCCCTGGAGGAGGGTATGGCAATCCACTCCAATATTCTTGCTTGGAGAATCCCATGGACAGAAGAGCCTGGTGGGCTGCAGTCCATACGGTTGCAAAGAGTCAGACATGACTGAAGCAGTTGAGCACGCATGCACGCAGGATTCCACATACTTCTCCTGACTAAATTCACATAACACGATTGCTTTAAGTGAGAATTATTATAAGTATGTCATTATGAATGTATAAGTATGCCTTTCCAAACTATACACTTTGTCTCTAACTCTCAAAACTGGATATCCAGGAAATTCTAAGCCTTTTTGGAATCACCTAAAAGGAGGTCTATACTACTCAGTAAAAAAAGAGAAGAGACAAAATTATGTATCTTAGTTGATCTGTTTAAATGTGTAGACAGTGTAGAATTTTAAAGCCTAGATTCTGTATTAGAATGCCTGCTTAAAATCATAGCTCCAACAAGTTATATAACACATCTGTAAAGTTGAAGTAATAATAGCACCTAATTTAGTAGGGTTACTGTGAATTTTAAATAAATTAATATAGACAATGAACACCTGTGTAAAACACATAAAACAGTACATGGTCTATAGTTACTGTTATAAAATATCAGTTGTCATTATTATCAACTAGTTGCTTGGATCTGTAGGAGGAGAGACAGTGAATACTTTTGTCATATAGGTGACTGCTGCTGCTGCTAAGTCGCTTCAGTCGTGTCCGACTCTGTGCAACCCCATAGACGGCAGCCCACCAGGCTCCCCCGTCCCTGGGATTCTCCAGGCAAGAACACTGGAGTGGGTTGCCATTTCCTTCTCCAATGCAGGAAAGTGAAAAGTGAAAGTGAAGTCGCTCAGTTGTGTCTGACTCTTAGCAACCCCATGGACTGCAGCTCCTCTGTCCATGGGATTTTCCAGGCAAGAGTACTGGAATGGGTCGCCATTGCCTTCTCCGTTATAGGTGACTAGATAGAACCAAATCTCCCATTATCCATTCTTCTGTTGATGGGCATTTAGGTTGTTTCCATGTCTTGGATATTGTAAACAGTGCTACAATGAATATTGAGGTGTATCTATCCTTTCAAATCATATTTTCTCTGGATATATGCTGAGGAATTGGATTGATGATAAGATATGGTACATATATACAGTGAAATAATATTTAGCCAATAAAAAGAAAGAATCAAAAACATTTTCAGCAACTTTGATGAACCTGGAAATTATCATATTAAGTGAAGTAAGTCAGGCAGAGAAAGACAAATATCACTGATATCACTTATAGGCAGAATCTAAAAAGAAACACGGAGGAGGCAATGGCACCCCACTCCAGTACTCTTGCCTGAAAAATCCTAGGGATGGAGGAGCCTGGTGAGCTGCAGTCCTTGGGGTCGCTGGGAGTTGGACATGACTGAGTGACTTCACTTTCACTTTTCACTTTAATGCATTGGAGAAGGAAATGGCAACCCACTCCAGTGTTCTTGCCTGGAGAATCCCAGGGACGGGGGAGCCCGGTGGGCTGCCGTCTGTGGGGTCGCACAGAGTCGGACACGACTGAAGTGACTTAGCATAGCATAGCAAAAAGAAACAAGATACAAATAAAATTATTTACAGAACAGAACAGACTCATGGATTTAGAGAATAAACTTTTGTTTACCAGGGTGGGAAAAATGGTGGAGAGGGATAGATTGGAAGTTTAGGATTGACATGTACACACTGGTATGTTTAAAAAGATAACCAAGAAGGACCTACTGCATAGCACAGGAAACTCTGTTCAATATTCTGTAGTAATCTAAACAGGAAAAAAAATTGAAAAAGATGTATGTATATGTATAACTGAATCATTTTCATTACACCTTAAACTAACACAACATTGCCAATCAACTATACTCCAATATAATATAACAAAAAAAAAAAAATTAAAAAGCTAAAGGGATCAACCAATCAATACATAAACATATAAACACAGTGTTATCAAGAATGTGTCCATTTGAGAGAGGTGAAGAGGGCTGGATCAATATCTAGAAGTATCTAGCAGTACTTGATATAAAAAGATTTACGAGGATATTTATAGTTGATGCAATGGAATAACTTGATATTTGGTGATTTATGAGTGTTGGTGGTAGTTTAGTTGCTAAGTCATGTCTGACCCTTGCAATCCACTGGACTGTAGCCTGCCATGCTCCTCTGTCCGTGGGATTTTCCAGGTTAGAATACAGAAGTGGGTTGTCATTTCCTTCTCCAGAGGATCTTCCTGACCCAGCAATTGAACCCAGGTCTCCTGCATTGAAGGCAGATTCTTTAACAATTGCACTATGAAAGAAGCCCTAATTTGTGGTTACCAAATATGAGAGTAGAGGTAGTGGTAGCTTAAAAAGTTGGGATTGTATATAACACTACCATATATAAAATAGGTAACCAACAAGGGCCTAGTATATTGGAACTATACCTAATATTTTTTAAGTAATCTATAAAGGAAAATAATCTGAAAAAGTATAGATATATATGCATAAATGAATCATTATGCTGCACATCTGAAAATAACATAATATTGTAAATAAATATGCTTCAATAATAATAAAAGTAAAATATATATATATGGTTGATATAATGGATTATAAGAAATCATAATTTCTTCAAATTTCATGATTGGTATTCATTTATTCATCCACTTCATAAAGATTTAGTTGTTGTGCACTAGATCCCAATTGCCATTCTCTGTTCTACATAAACTCATATCAACATTTGGGAAAGGTCTTTGTCAAAAACTACTCTCAGGCAAGTCAAAGCCAAAAACACATGGAAAAGAATATTTTTTACCTTGGCAGTGTAACCTGATCCCAAGCCTGTTCTTTCTCTGATATTCCTAGCTGTCTATTTTAGATATTCTTTTTATAAAAGCATAAATGAACATCTGTTTGTGCATTTCCATGGGGAAATAAAAGCATTAATATTTCAGATTGCTATCACAGCTCTGTTAATAGCCAGACATGCTATAGATAGAAGTTTATATCCACTAGAAGTTGGTTGGCTTTCAGAAAAATATACAGCAAGTATAAATACAAATATAACTAATGCACACGGACTCAGGGTTCCTGTTCTCCACAAGGCATGGATTAGTACAGCAGTGGTAGAGTCTATGGGTTAGGTACTTAGAAGAAGGCAAATGGAGAAGGTGGTGGCAGAGGATGAGATGGTTAGATAGCATCACTGACTCAATGAACTTGAATTTGAGCAAACTCCTGGAGATAGGGGAGGACAGAGGAGCCTAGCATGCTGCAGTCCATGAGATGGCAAAGAGTCAGACATGACTTTACAACTGAACAACACAACTTAGAAACAAGAATATCATTCATGACCTACCCTTGAGTCCACACTATCTTTGTTAGAATTTCTTACTTCATGGGTTTATGCCTTTCTTAATCGGATGACTTTGTAATATCTTGAAAATAAAGCCATTTCTTTGGCTTTTCTTGACTCACATGAAGTAGGTTTTGGCATAGAGTACATATACTTGGATTGAATAGCGATTAAAGCTACTTCTGCAGCAAGAAGTATATATAAAAGACAGAGATTTAAAAGTCTGTAAAATCCAGAGAAACAGGGCTACACACAAAGCTATATGGAGGAGGAATATTACTCAAGTGTTCAAGACCCAAATCGGGTGGCTTAGCTTTATCTACAGATCTCCTGCTTTTACTTCAGTAATTATGAGCGATCACCTTCTCATGGTCTGTTATGGAATCTTCTTCAAGTTTATCCAGGATTGTGCTCTTTGGTCTCCTTTGGCAGCGTGCCCTGACCCTAGACTTTAATTGGTGCCCATTCATTTTTTCATTAAGGACACTTTCCGACTTGCTGATTTTCTGGGAGACTCATCTTAGTACAGGACAAATGAAACATAACCCTGAACACTTGCAGAAAGCTGTGCAGTAGTAGAAGGGAAACTCCCTAAAATAATGTCTGGGTTTGAATAAGTTGGATAGTAGCTCAGTATATCTCCATTGCACAAGCATCTGGTGAGCATAAAGGCATAAAGTGGTAACATGGAAATAACACATTACTAGAATAGTTGGGCTCTATCAGTTATTACTTAACTTTCCTGAGCTTCTCTTTCAGGAGGAAAAAAAAATGTAGCAGTAAGTTTTTAAGAAAATTAGAATGATTTTGAAAATACAATCAGTAAAATTTCTAAAGTGTCTGCATAGTACTTGGCACTCAGTAGATGCTCAAAAATACTTAGTCCTTTCTCGCCTGCATTGTCCATACCATGTCTTAAAGGGCTGATAATCATCACACAGGAATATGTCAAGGTAAATAATTCAGTAGTACCCAGTAAGCTGGCTTGTTTATGCAACTTTATGTTATACTCTTGAAGAAGGAAATGGCAACCCACTCCAGTATTCTTGCCTGGAGAATTTCAGGGACAGAGAAGCCTGGTGGGTTACAGTCCATGGGGTTGCAAAGAGTCAGACACAACTGAATGACTAGCGTACACATCCATGTCACACTCTAGTCTGCTACCAAGGCAGCTGGGGGCTTCAAGCAGGGGCTGGGATGGGAGTGGGAAGGAGAAGCATGTGAGGAGCAATGACTACATACTGCAGAGGCACAGAGATGGAGGGGCAAAATAAAGTCCTGGGATAACAGGCAGATTAGTGTAAGTCATAATCAATCTATAAAATATAGCTTCATTCTTGTTTTCACTGCAGCCTACAGGTAGAGATCTCATTCCTTTGTCTTTCAGCTTTATAATGAGCGGAAAGTGGTGGTTGGTTGCTATGTCTTACAAATGACAGCCCCAGTCCCTTCTTTTTTATTTTATTTTTTTATTATAAATTTTTATATACCTTTCTTGGGTTGCTATTTAACGTTTCCTCATTCAGGAATATTAGACATTAGTATATAATTTAAAGGGTGAGCTTGACAAGCTGAGTAAACCCTTAACCAACAGGTAAGACTAGGAAGCTCATCTCAGTGGTTCTGACCCACCGCTGCTCCTCATGCTCCCAGGAGCACAGCCTCCCCTATGTGTCCTTCTAAAGATTTATTTCCTTGCACATATGTGTGAGTATAGTGAAAGATGGAAAGGTATCCTGCAGAAGTGCTATAGTTGCAACTTATGCTAGTCAATTGGGAGCAATGTAGGCAATGGCTGGAATTATAGAAATTAATGCCTGAGGCAGGTGATTATTATAGTGGTATCTTTCCAGCTCCCTGTACAACCTTCACTAGGTATCTTCATGGGAAAGGGGATTGAATATCTTTCATGACAGAAGGCCCTAAGAATCTAAGTATTCTTAGTCATTCTGTGGAAATTTCTAACTTTTTTCCCTCATGTAGTCAAATGCTCCTAGTATTGCTTTACATCACACTTTCCTTTATTAAAAGACTAATGAAAGGTAATCAAGGATGCCAAGGAGCACCACACAATCCTTCTCTTTATAAGTGAGAATACAGACCAGAAGGGACGCATCTGGCATCAGGCACTGGTTGAAGACAAGGCAAAATCCAATTTTATTGCTACCTGTAGCAATATTTTTATTTTCCCTTTTGTTCTCAGTTTTATCAACCTACATGGAAACTAGCTGTGGTCAGTGGCCATCTCTTCTCCTTTTGGAGAAGAACTTCAGTGTGAAACGGTTTCTGTGATATTATAGCAGATCATTCAAGGATTCCTTTCTCTCCACCACTGATAAACTAGGGCAAACATATACTTTCACAAATACAAGTCAATTGTCACCTACTGGCTAGAGAAACCTCCACAATTGCTTTGCCTGGACCTTCTGAGGTTTTCAACGTGACTGAGGGTGTCCTAGCTTTGGGAACAACCTTGCTGCCAGCTGTATCCTTCAAACACTGGAGATCTAATCTAAAGAATGTCAGCTTTGGTGCCACAGTGCAAAGGGGCTCCCCAGCAGCAGAACTAGAACCACATAGATAAACTCCATTCCAGTTCACACAGCCCTGTGAATCATGAGCACACAGAGATGCTTCAGGTCCCTGCTGAGCTGAGAGTACAGTAGTTCTCCACCTGAACTCACCATTCATTTATCTTCCACTTTTCTAAATCAGTCAAGTGTTCACTAAAAAATGCTATTCTTTTAACTTCTGTTGTTACTTTTTAATTCTTTATTTATTACATGATATGGCCTAATCCCCTGAGCAGACTGTGAGCTTACTGGTGATAGAAAAGATACTATTTATGTTTGTCTTCCTTACCTCACCTCATATTATATCTTGTATAATAATGTCAATCCAAGAGTGCTCAGTCATGTCTGAGTCCATGGACTGTAGCCGCCAGATTACTTTGTCTGTGGGGTTCTCCAGGCTAGAATACAAGAGTGGGTTGCCATTTCCTCCTCCAGGGGATCTTCCCAACCCAGGGACCAAAACCTGTGTCTTCTGCATTGGCAGGCAGGTTCTTTGCCACTGAGCTACCTGAGAAGCCCAATAATACATACCCATTAATTAAGAATCAGTGAAACTGTTTTGAATCTGATTTGAACAGGTGGTACCTCCTTTAATATATCTTGAGCTACATGTTATTTTCTTAGCACAAAAAGAGGGAAGGATTGTTTATCTCCTAAATACACAGCTAATATCTGCCTATTGTATTAAGAAAGATTAAACAAGTAAATTAAATTAATAGCTAGTATTCATTAAGCACTTGCATATCACATACTGTAATAAGAATTGTATGTGCATTACCAACATCAACTTAAAAATGAGCAGATTATTAATACCAGCCTTCACAGGTCGATTGTAAAGGTTCAGTGAGAGAATATCCTATAAACAATAAAACATGAGATATGGATTGTGATGACAATGAGCATTTTATCATAATAGTTAAATTTCACTTTGGAATGCTAAAAAACCTATGAGGTGAGACACTTAAAGAGTAAGTTTCAATGAGGGAATATCCACCATAGGAAAAAGGTCTGGGGTCCCAAGGATAAGGCACAGATTTTAGCCAGAGAGGGAAGAATAGAACAAATGAAGGGTCCCCAAAATATATTTGAAATTGCTAGCAAATGCTAACCACTTTCTATTTCTGCCTAGAGTCACTCCTGTTCTTTCTTTAAAATTGTGAACAATATGCCTTTGATCTTGCATATTTTTCTTGATCCAATCATTGTTTTCTTTTAAATCTAGTTCCACTTATCCTGAGGGCTGCTGATTCAACAATAGGTCTGAATACTCAAGTTTAAATGATATATATTTTAACTTGTTTTTAAAGGAAAGCTTTGTAATTCCTATAAGAAATGAATCATTAATTCTGTCATGACATTATATATGAAATCTACCCAGGAGCTCCCAAATGCTCTCCAATTCACAGGAGACTAAAGTTCAGCAAACCAAGCTGATGTAGTATTATATTTGCCCTTTAAAAAAGGTCAGAATATTGTTCAATTGATGCCAACATCCATGAACTAAATGAAAGGGGGCTTGAGAAGATTGGATGTGGTTAAGAGTTTTACAGAATTCATGAGGCTCCTTAGTCACTGTAAAATAAAACTCCTTAAAAAAACCTTATTGAGAGTAATCCTGGGAGTATTTTGACATTGGATATGGGCAATCAACAGAACAATTTTTATTGGGTTTCGATGGGTAAAGCTATTTTTAGTTTTCAAAATTCATAGCATGGTATCCTTCCCCCAAATGTCATCATTTTTATTTTCATAAGGAGCTAAGAAAGCAATGAGACTTGGGTCATATTTAAGCCTATGGCAGACTTAGAGTTAATAATACTCAGGATCTGGAGATGTAATTTGGCATTGAGACAATTATATGAATGTTTAAACGGTTTAGCTTCCTACTTTTGGCAAGGCCACAATGTATCTTACAGCCTTTAAGGTACACTATCAGCTGTAATGCTTTAGTTTTTTTATGCTTTAATATTTTTCTGCATCTTATGTTATCTTTCTTTAAAATAGTGTTTTCAACTTTTAATGCCTTTATATATATATATAATGCATATATATATATATAAATATATATATATTTAAATGACAAATTGTAGTTAAAATTCATAATGAGAAATGTTAGGACCATGATTCTAGTTTCTACTCCCTGGTCAACAGATTCCTATCCTTTTAGTCTCATTTTTCTTAACTTAAATATTTTAAAACAATCTGTGCTTATTGCACTTTTTTTCCTGTACCACACAGCAGGTGGGATCTTAGTTCCCCAACCAAGGATTGAATTTGTGCCCCCTGCACTGGAAGCATGGAGTTTTAACCACTGGACTGACAGAAAAGTCCCTACTACTATATTTTGATGGCAATTTTTGCTGTGATAAATGGTTCTCTGTCAATGGAGATAGGGACTGAATACCTTTATGGGCCTCCTGTTTGTACTCCCCCTTTCCTCTACCTCCCAGTACGATCATGCCACAATCAAAGATCACAGTTATCCTCACTATGTATATTATTCTCTAAGAATTTTTATGACTGAGCTTTTTCAATATTTTATCATGGCATGAGGTAGTTATCAATTCAGATGATAACTTCATTCCTAATAGGAAAGATTTTTTTCAGCATTTAGCCTGGAATTGGTGCATATCAATTTTACCCTTATTCCATAAGCCAGAATTCAAGAACATAAATATATCTAACTGGAAGGCTGGACAGTAGAATTTAGGAGGAGTCTACAGAAAACACCAAAAAAGGGATTTGTTGAAAGCTTTCAGCAGTTTTTGTCATATCTTCTTTCCACTTCCCCCTTGTTCTTGTTTCAATTATTTAACTGAGTTTGGAAGAAAGAAGAAATACACTGAGACAATTAGATACTTAATGGACTAAATAAGTAAGTGTTAGTTGCGCAGTCGTGCCCGACTCTTTGTGACCCCATGAACTGCAGCCCACCAGGCTCTTCTGTTCATGAGATTTTCCAGGCAAGGATATTGGAGTGGGTTGCCATTTCCTTCTCCAGGGGATCTTCCTGACCCAGGGATCAAACCCGGATCTCCTGCACTGCGGGCAGATTCTTTACCGACTGAGCTACGAGGGAAGCCTTATGGACTTAATGGACTATGTTCAACTAAAAGTTTCATATTGTATTTCCTTCCTTGCTTCTTTTTGTCTTCCTTCCATCCTCCGTTTCTTTCTTTTTTTTTATTTTTAACTTTCAAATATCTTCCAGGAAAAAGTTTAATTTTATCCCCTCAATAACATGTTCTCTTAGTAGGGAGATGTTGATTACTAACAGAACATGTTACATCAGAGGCTTCCGTGGTGGCGCAGATGGTAAAGAATCCTCCTGCAATGCGGGAGACATGGGTTTGATCCCTGGGTTGGGAAGATTCCCTGGAGGAGGGCATGGCAACTCACTCCAGTATTCTTGCCTGGAGAATCCCCATGGACAGAGGAGCCTGGAAGGCTACAGTGCATGGAGTCACAAAGAGTCAGACACAAGCGACTAAGTACAGCACAGTACTGTAATTCAAAAAGGTTAAGTACTTTTCGTGCAGTTCACACAGAAAAAAAGTTGAAGTTCATGGAAAAACAAAAACAAAAACTTTGAAACTTGCCTACCTGATTGTGACCCCTGATCTGATCTCTTCCAACAGCATAGATCAATATGCATTTTTTTTTCTAAATAAAAGCCATATAAAATCTGGAGAGACTGATGTCAAAATGTAATTTATTGAGTAAAAATGACCCTATTACTTTCATTAAATATCTTGACTTGGCACTGTACCTCTTCAATCCCATTTAATTGCTCTCACCATCACCTGATAGGTGAGATTTCATGTCATATTCAGAGGAGAAGCTGAAGAAAGTTCTCATTCTCAATATAATTGGATAAAGTAAAATTAAAAAAGAAAAGCTCTCAAGATGGCCCATTAAACATGAATCAATATAGCAGAAACTGAGACCTTCCTTGCTAAGGGAACATATAAGCAAGTACAGATAGGAGTTCCATGTGCTATTTTAAAAAAAATTAGAGCCAAACGACAAATAAAGTCTGGCAACAAATATGCTAGAAAAATAACTTGAAATAAAAGATAATCTACTTCTCTTTTACTATGTTAACTGTATGTCAGCATAATAGACTATCTAATAACCCCATTACTCCAGTTAACCATAGCATTTAAATAAGCATATAAAAGAACAAAGGAAAAGTAAATTTGTTAAGCCCAGAACTAGGCACTGAGCCTATCTCATTCAGTGTTCATAACTCTCTGTATGGGTACATATATTCTCATTTTAAAAATGACAAAAATAAAGATGAAAAAGGTTAGAGAAACCTTGCATTGTCTTTTTGAGAGAGTCATGGAACAAGGCCCAGTGAAGAAAGATATCAGGAATAAGGGACTGGGAAAAGAAAAGCCCTGTGCAAAAGACAGCAGGGAGAATAGATGCTCAAGAGAGACAGATGTTTAAGGGAAAAATAAAATATGATTAGTGAAGAAGAGCTGAGCTATAATTGTAGCTCTTGGTAAAAACCATGGGTGACTAAACTGAAGAGATGGTATCTGAAACAAACAGAGTTTACAATGGAGATCTTTTCTAATCAGCATTCAGGAATCTAGTAAGGTCTTGACCTGAGGCTTGGTCTACACAGTGCTCATATCTCCTAGTAAACAGAGAAATAAAGTCAGTTGTTTGGATGTTTGTCCAAGCCTCAGAATGTAGACGCCTCTCGGGACCTGGAGAGTGGGGTTGCATTAAGAAGAACCCATAGTTCTGATGTTGACAGAGAAGACTCATTGCATTTCTTCATTCTTCCTTCATTCATTTCTAATGGGAAAATATTCTTTTCTGTTTCCAATTGTGCCTATATTCATAACAAAATTTTCCACAACTACTCCTTCTATCTGCACTTTTTGAAACTTTCTGCCCTCCTATCTGAATGTTCTGCTTTTATTAAAAGTGGCTGCTTTAAAAGATGCCCTTTTCTTAATGAAACCCACACAAATACTCTTTGCTGCCCTATTTCTTCCATTTTCTTTCCTCTCTGGCACATATTTTACCTGGTATCCGTAATTGCCATTTTCCCTTGCTGTCGTTTAACCCATGGTTCATTATTCGCTCTTCTTTTAAATGCATCCATGTTAATTTCCTCAGAATGTCCTTATTGCCAGCTGGCCTCTTCCCTGCAGATTTCCTGTGGCCAAATGTCACACCTAAGTGCCTGCACCTTTGGTGATTTCTCCCAGCATTTGTTTAGACCCTATCCATCATTATCTCACAATAAACAACAGCTTTGCAAATGGAGAGCAAGGCTTGCCCAGTGATTGATGTTTCTGTATGCCTGTCTTTTCTCCTTGTGAGAATCACATGGGTCCCCTCCCTTTATTTTGAGGACTCTGGCTGTACCTGCCATAGCTTATGGGAAAACAAGGCTAAACTGCCAATACCAGGGCCCCTCTTCTTTTTCTCTTACTGCATTTCCTTATCGGTTGTGACAATATGCCACAATTAATGATAGCAGAAATACCCATGTTTGATACCGCATGCATCACACTTAGGCGTGATGGATTAGCAATCAAGGAAATTAATTCTGCCATTACAAAGTAACATCTGAACTTTGAAGTTAGGCAATTGCATTGTATAAGGATGAGTTATGAATTCAGCCATAAATATAACATTAGGCAAGCTTATTTAGGAGCAGAATAGTTTCAATATTTTAGTTTTTCTTTTTCTAAAAAAATGGTTTATAATTCTTTTCCACCAAGCTCCTTCAGTTTGGAGGGATACAGGATTATCAGATTTCAAGGTCAAAAAAAAAAAAAACAAAAAAAACAATTAATTATTTTATGTATTTTTGACCAAGTAAATAATATTTCTAATAGATTGTTCATGACCACAGGTTCTTAAAAAGCCAGTCCTTTCTGGCAAGAGTCATTTTGCTTTTACAGAAGGCATCAGGTTTATTAGAGCATGCTTTTTACTTGAGAAGCCCTGGAACAAGACAAGTCCATGTGGTTATCTACATTTCCTGTAATATTTCACCTTTGAGGCTATTTTATACACTTTTACACTCAAAATGCAGCTTTTGAAGATTGCTTCCACCTTTCTCACAGACTGGATTCTCATGTCTAGAGCTATGTTCAGTTGGAACCAGTCTACACCAACTGTGAGATTGCTGGGGCTGCCTGGTTGGCTGCAAAATAAAATATCTAAACCAACAATGCTTAAGCACTGTAAAATATGGAAAAGAATCAAAACACATAAAAATCTTCTACTAAGTGCATTAATACATGTCATGAAATGACATGGACTGAGACCTCAGTCCATGGACTGAGGTCCCATGGACTGAGGCACACCAGCTTTCCCTGTCCATGACTACTGTAGAAACCATAGCTTTGACTTGATGGGCCTTTGTCAGAAAAGTAATGTCTCCGCTTTTCAATATGCTATCTAGGTTGGTCATAGTTTTTCTTCCAAAGGGCAAGCCTCTTTTAATTTCATGGCTACAGTCACCATCTGCAGTGATTATAGAGCCCGAGAAAATAAAGCCTGTCACTTTTTTGATTGTTTCTCCATCTATTTGCCATGAAGTGATGGGACCAGATGCCATGATCTTAGGATTTTGAATGTTGGGTTTTAAGACAGCTTTTTCCCTTCCCTCTTTTGCTTTCATCAAGAGGCACTTTAGTTCCTCTTCACTTTCTGCCATAAGGGTGGTGTCATCTGAATATCTGAGGTTATTGATATTCCTCCCGGCAATCTTGATTCCAGCTTGTGCTTCATCCAACCCGGCATTTTGCATGATATGTACTCTTCAAATAAGTTAAATAAGCAGGGTGACAATATACAGCCTTGCCGCACTCCTTTCCCAATTTGCTACCAGTCCATTGTCCCTTGTCTGGTTCTAACTTTTGCTTCTAGACCTGCATACAGATTTCTCAGGAGGCAGGTTAAGTGGTCTGGTAGTCCCATCTCTTGAAGAATTTTCCATAGTTTGTTGTGATCCACACAGTCAAAGGTTTTGGCGTAGTCAGTAAAACAGAAGTAGATGTTTTTTCTGGAACTCTCTTGCTTTTTCTGTAATTCAATGGATGCTGGCAATTTGACCTCTGGTTCCTCTTCTTTTTCTAAATCCAGCTTGAACTTCTGAAACTTCTCAGTTTACGTACTCTTGAAGCCTTGCTTGGAGAATTTTGAGCAGTACTTTGATAGTGTGTGTGATGAGTGCAATTGTGCAGTAGTTTGAACATTCTTTGGCATTGGTTTCCTTTGGGACTGGAATGAAAACTGACCTTTTCCAGTCCTGTGGCCACTGCTGAATTTTCCAAATTTGCTGACATATTGAGTGCAGCATTTTCACAGCATTATCTTTTAGGATTTTAAATAGTTCACCTGGAATTCCATCACCTCCACTAACTTTGTTTGTAGTGATGCTTCCTAAGGCCCACTTGACTTCACACTCTAGCATGTCTGGCTCTAGATGAGTGATCACACCATCACGGTTATCTGGGTCATTAAGATCTTTTCTGTATAACTCTTCTATGTATTCTTGCCACCTCTTCTTCATATCTTCTGCTTCTGTTAGGGCACGATGGACCTTTATTGTGCCCATCTTTGCACAAAATGTTCCTTTGATACCCAATTTTGTTGAAGAGATCTCTAGTCTTTCCCATTCTATTGTTTCTCCCCTATTTCTTTGCATTGATCCCTGAGGAAGGCTTTATCTCCCTTGGTATTTTTTAGAACTCTGCAACCAGATGAGTAATCTTTCCTTTTCTCCTTTGCCTTTAGCTTCTTTACTTTTATCAGCTATTTGTAAGGCCTCCTCAGACAATAATTTTGCCTTTTTGCATTTCTTTTTCTTGGGGATGGTCTTGATCACTGTCTCCTGTGCAATGTCACAAACCTGTGTCCATAGTTCTTCAGACACTCTGTCAATCAAATCTAATCCCTTGAATCTATTTGACACTTCCACTGTATAATTGTCAGGGTTTTGATTAAGGTCATACCTGAATGGTCTGGTGGTTTTCCTTACTTTCTTCAAAGATCTGAGCCCAAGTCAGTCAGCTGCTGGGCTTGCTTTTGCTTACTGTATAAAGCTTCTCCCTCTTCGGCTACAAAGAATATAGTCAATCTGATTCCAGTATTGATCATGTGGTGATGTCCAAGTGTAGAGTCGTCTCTTGTGTTGTTGGAAGATTGTGTTTGCTATGACCAGTGCATTCTCTAGGCAATACTCTGTTAGCCTTGCCCTGTTTCATTTTGTCTTCCAAGGCCAAATTTGCCTGTTGTTCAGGGTATCTCTTGGCTATTTACTTTTGCACTCCAGTCCCCTATGATGAAAAGGACATCATTTTTTGGTGTTAGTTATAGAAGGTCTTGTAGGTTTTCATAGAGCCGTTCAACTTCAGCTTCTTCAGCATTAGAGGCTGGGGTATAAACTTGGGTTACTGTGATTGAATGGTTTGCCTTGGAAACGAACAGAGATCATTCTGTCATTTTTGAGATTGCACCCAGGTAGTGCATTTTGGATTCTTTTGTTCACTGTTAGGGCTACTCCATTTCTTGTAAGGGATTCTTGCCCGCAGTAGTAGATATAACGGTCATCTGAATTAAATTCACCCATTTTCATTCACTGACCCCTAAAATGTCAATGTTTACCCTTGCTATCTCTTTTTTGACCACTTCCAATTTACATTGATTCATGGACCTAACATCCCAGCTTCCTATGCAATATTGTTTTTTTTTACAGTCTCAGACTTTAATTCTATCACCAGTCACATCCACAACTTGGTATGAGTCTCATAGTGGCTTCATAAGTTGATCGTTGTCAGAGAGATCAAGGTTATCAACATTTGATACTTAAGTAGACTGCAGTCAGATGCCAAGTACATTTGTAGCAAATCCAAGTCTAGATCTCAGAATCCTCTACGTTATGCCCAAAGTACTTTTTAATTAAGCTTTTATATTTCCACTCTTATCATTTGATTTAAGAACCTCAAATTGAATGGATGACCCACATAAATGAGCCATTGAAATTATATCAGCAACAGAGAATTTCCTGACTGTCCAGTGGTTAGGACTTGGCACTTTCACTGGCAAGGGCCCGAGTTCAGTCCCTGGTAGGGGAACTAAGATCCCCCAAACTGTGCAGTCAGCCAACAAATAAATAAAAATATATCAGCAGGAAAGGAAGATCTATAGCATATGTAAAAAATTTAAGAGTATTTTTCCAGAAACAAAACATCAGCTTGAATAGAACTAAACAATTACTTTCTTGACCCATTTTCTTTGAGCTTGGTATTTTAAAAATACTTAAAATCATATTTTAAATGAGAGTAACCAAGAGCTTCACCTCTTTAAGACACAGCTACTCCAGAATTTAGACATATACCTTTTTCCAACCTAGATATCATATTAAAAAGCAGAGACACTACTTTGCCGACAAAGGTCTATCTAGTTAAAGCTGTGGTTTTTCCAGTAGTCATGTATGGTTGTGAGAGCTGGACTATAAAGAAAGGTAAGGGCCAAAGAATTGATGCTTTTGAACTGTGGTGTTGGAGAAGACTCTTGAGAGTCCCTTGGATAGCAAGGAGATCCAACCTACCAATCCTAAAGGCAATCAGTCCTGAATATTCATTGGAAGGACTGATGCTGAAGCTGAAACTCCAATACTTTGGCCACCTGATGCGAAGAACTGACTCATTGGAAAAGACCCTGATGCTGGGAAAGATTGAAGGCAGGAGGAGAAGAGGATGACAGAGAATGAGATGGTTCAGTGTCATCACCGACTCAATGGACATGAGTTTGAGTAAACTCCGGGAGTTGGTGATGGACAGGGAAGCCTGGTATTCTGCAGTCTATGGGGTTGCAAAGGGTTGGAATGACTGAGTGACTGAACTGAACGGAACTGAACTGATTGTTCCAAGGTGGGTGCCTTATTTTTGTGTCCATTTATTCTTGACCACTTGAAGTCTCACTGTAAATGGAAAACTAATCATGAAATAAATAAGATTTGAAGGCAAACATAAGGTAAAGAACTGAAAAATATATGTAAGTCTTGTTTCCCAATCAATCTATTATGGTCAATCATGTGACCATGATTATGCTGTCATCTTCTTCATAGTTATTTGTCAAGATGGGGATGAAGAGGGAAGGAGCAGGTTTCACTGCACTTGCAAAATGTAATTTTTATTCCCCAGATTGACAACAGCCTATTTTATGTACAGGAAGTCAGGTTAAGTTCTAAATGTTAGTTTCACAAAGTGATATACTTTTTTAAAAGCACACATGGAATCCCTCTTCACATAAGTGTATTGCTCAGAACACATAAGAGGATAATATCACTGTGTTATTACCAACATTGCAGCATTATTTATATTTCTTAAAAGCATATTCTTCCAGATTACTTTATTCTGACTTATAATTGCATAATATAAGTAAGGTTAGTGTGTATATTTGTGTATATTTTTACACATAAGCTTAAGAGGAGTCTGTTAAAGTTTTCATTATACCCAGACTTGTTCCTCTAAAATCAAATTTAAGTTGAATGTAAATATACTGTGCAATTTTTTTCAAAGCACAAACCAGACATTGCTTATATTAGCAGCTATCAGTGACAAGTAGAATTAGATGTCTGTGAAGCAGCAAGTTTTTCAATTGTCCATTATGCCACAACAGGTGGAGAAGAGAAGCATCCTAAAGGTCAACTTATTGTTGTTTAGTCGCTAAGTTGTGTCTGACTCTTTGTGACTCCATGGACTGTAGCTCATCAGGCTTCTCTGTCCACAGGTTTTGTTTTTTGTTTTTTGTTTTTTTTAATGCAAGAATACTGGAGTGGGTTGTCATTTCCTTTTCTAGGGGATCTTTCCAACCCAGGGATCAAACCTGCGTCTCCTGAATTGCAGGCAGACTCTTTGCCACTGAGTCACCAGGGAAGCCCAAAGGTCAATTTAGGATGAGCAAGATCATAGGAAGGCAAAAATGGCTAATGGGAAACTTTAAATTTCCTGCAATTCTCTTCCTGTCCCTTTGTACAAGCAATACACTCACTTCCCTTCCTGCCCAAGGGCTACTCCAGAGTCTCTGCTTCCTTTCCATAAGCTGTCTTCAGATTGTAAACCTACTATTTATTTTTCTTTCTTTCTTCCTGCCTGCCTTCCACTTTCCTCTGTTCCTCACAATAAGTTATCCGATGGCAGCCCAGGAATCTTCTTGGATGATGCTTTATCCCTTTTAACTAGAGTCTTAGCCCTTCAAAGAGATGGCTAATTATCATGACAAAACTTTCAGCAGGTCATAAAAGAGTGTGAAAATCATATGATAGAGAAGAACTTCCTTTCCTCATTAGGTAACATAACATTAAACATTAAAAATTTTTTTACTCAACCTTCTAATTACATACATTATTGAAGGGTAGTTAAAAGTATAGCTACCAGAATTATAATAGTTGTGTTCAAATCTTCACTTCTCCAGTTGCTAGACAAATGGTCCTAGATAAGTTATTTAGCTTCTGTGCCTTGATTCTTCCAGCTGCGAAATGCAAGGGCCAGCAGTACCAACTTTAGAGAGCCATTATAGAAATCCCAAGGACAGAGGAACCTGGAGGGCTACAGTCCAAGGAATCACAAAGAGTCAGAGACTGACTTAAGTGACTAAACACCGACAACAACAAATAGAACTCAATATATCAATATATAAAAAGTACTTGAAAGAATGCCTGACATAGAGTACAGTGCATACAGGGTTTACAGACATTATTGAATGAAATCATTTATTTCATCCTCAAGCAATGCTATTGATGGGTATTAAATTTCTTGCATGTGATCAAAAGCTGGGCAGTGTTTCAGTCAGCATTTGAATTCAGACTGATTCCAGAAATTCTCATCTTTCCATGATGATTTTAACCATTTAAAGGCAATACTTCCCTTTATGTGGAGAAAGCCTAAAGTTACACCTAACAAATTAGGTTATTTTGAAATCATCTTTCATGATCAAAAGATATACAGGGGCCAGGTGTGATCATGTCAGCAACTCTCCAGTCACATTCTGCAGAGAACTGTGCTTGTTAACATGGACTCAATTTATTTTTGTAAAATGTTGGTGTATGTCTTGTGTACCATCAGCTTTCTAAATGTGATTCCCATAACTGATAGATGTTAGATACAGATGTACAGAGACCACCCTTACAGTAACCCTGTCTCATGAGAATATGAACCCATTCCTAGAAACAAGCAGAAAAAAATCCCCTGATGATACAATAAATCATCATAAAAATCTCAATATAAACGGTACTTGGGCTCTCCTTTCAACTCTTACTAACTTTGATTTAGCATATCACACTTGATTATCTGCTTATTCAAAACAAAGCATATTTTAAGTTTCAAATTAGAGAAAAGATGGAGGTTTTGTTTGAATCAGCAGACTGACATTTGCAGTAAATTATAGTTAGCAACAATAAGTTAAGGTGTTAGCTGCTCAATCTATCCAGCTCTTGGTGACCCCATGGCCTATAGGCCCACTGGGCTCCTTTGTCCATGGGATTCTCCAGGCAAGAACCCTGGAGTGGGTCGCCATTTGCTTTTCCAGGGGATCTTCCCAACCCAGGGATTGAACCTGGATTTCCTGCACTACAGCCAGATTCTTTATCGTCTGAGTCACCAGTAATAAATAAAGTTACACACACAAAAAAAATCAGACCAAAGAGAAAGTATATATTTCCTGAGAGCAGGGAAATAGTTATAGTGCTGTTGTTTATCAAGTAATGGTTAAATAATGTTTAATGTTTTCTGGGATCAGACAGTTTAGGAAGATCTTGATCATACATACTATATTGAAATAAGCTAGATTTCAGTTATGCAGAAAATACCTGTGCTCTTAAAACTCCAGATAAATTAAATGATAATTTAATATGTTTTGTGTAGAACCCAGCTGTTCTATGGTGATGGTTAAGCATATATATTTTCTTGTTAAACTGAACACTCATTCAAATAGAGATTGAAATTTCACAAAGAGGTTATTCACAAGAAACATTGGCCACTCTTGATAATATGCCTCATAATTAGTTTTATAGCTATTACATTTAATGTTCAAAGTAGAGACAGGATGTACCAGAAATCTGGAGGCCAGCAGATACTGTTTGCAGTACAGGAAATAACTTCTGAAATAGTATTCCTCTATTCTGCTTCCTTAGTTCATAATTTGGTTCTGATTGAGAGAGAGAGGGAAAAAAAAATCAGAAGATTCAGAGGTTCAAATTATATTAGCACTCAAAAGTTTGGATTTGTTTTCAAATATCCTGGGCCTGAAAATGTTGGCTGGAAATGCCAAGAAAAACACTGTTTCTTCACAGTGTTCTGGCAGTTCGACTCCTGCTCCTGGCTGGAAGTTCAAGTGCAGAGAGGCATGAAATTGAACAACGATAATAATAAAAACTTTTCTGAAACCATTTTGAGGTGGCAAAAATGTAGGATTTTAGGTCTATCTAATCTGGAGAAATGGCTCAGGTACAATTTTATAGTCAAATGGGTTCATCTTCTTTCCTTCTTTCTCATTTGGTTCCCTTCACGTGATAATTTTACTCTTGTATTAAGAATTCAAACTTCAGCACCACTGAGCTGATACCTGCTAATTATTTGGACTCTGATTAGTTCATTTGTTGGCTAGCAAGACCCCTTTGTTCTGTCCTTTTTTTGTGTGAGCAAAAGGAATTTCAACTCAATGAATCTTACTCTGTGCTCACATGTGTGCTTTGAATATTCTGTGAGGGGAGTGGTGAAAGTTATTGGACGAAGGGCAATGAAGTTGGAAGATTATCTCCACATGTCATTACTTCTAGACCGTCTCCTTTGTCTTATTAGTGAAGAATACAATGTTAGAATCTATATCCAAGCATTCCCTGGGGCCATTGTCTTTTCTAGAGAAAGAATCTCTACATAAAAAGGGTAGATACATTAATCATAAAATATTCCAGTGAATATTAAAATTCTGTCTTGCAAAAGGGAAAACTAATGAAACTTTATTTGTCCTTCATTCAGTCTGGCTCCTTTCCTTCTGAAGACCTCTAAGCATTATTTCTATGCTTAGAAATAGTTATGAATAGGTTATGAAATAGGTTATGAATAGAGATAGGTTATGAAAAGAAAGTTTTCTTGGATAGAATAGTAAAGGTGAATTAATGAGTTATTAGAAATCATAATCTTACAAGAGATTTATACTACATCTATGTAAACAGATGGTAAACATTACCTGTTACTATTTTAAACAAGGAAGGTACCCTCCTCTGAAGCAAACCCTACTATGTTAACATCACTGAGAGAGTCTCTGGGGCCATTTTGGTACAAAGTTTTCCAATTATGTGTAATACATGATTTAAGATGGCACAGATGAGAAGTCATAAACAAAGGACACATTTACTCAATTAAATATCCCTGATTTCATGAAGAATTACCTTCATTTCTAGCATGATTTTCCAAAGTCAATCATATATGGTCAAGATCTATAAAACTTCCTGTTTCTTGAAGCTGCAAAATATAGAAGACCCTTCAATATTTTGCACATGGCATTTTGTGTGGTCACATAAATGCTCTGTTCATTTTCCTTCCAGACATATTCATTTAGTCAGGGATTATTTTTATATAGACGGATTATGGTGATTAGAAGTTTCCAAAGGAGTTTGCACTCACAATAAATACTGATGATTTTAGCCTACTGAGAAGTTGTTTATAGCAGTTTGTTTTCCTAGCTCGAGTCCATAAGTCTAGTTTTAGAAGCAGCAGGGCCAATAAACCACAAAAGAACAATTTTATGAGCGACCCAGTAACTCGAATTTCTAGAAAAAGGGAGAAAGTAAAGAATTTCAAGAAATGACCACTATTGACCAGTTCATATGGTGTGTGGTGTTTGCCTTCATTGGTGGGATAATTGAACCAGGGGACATCAAATCCATAGCAATACAAGGCTTTCCTTACAAGACAGTTAATGCACCATCAATCAACTAGTAGGAATAGTTTCTGTGTTGCAGTCTAAGTATGTTTTCATTCAGCTCATTTGCACTTCAAAGCTGAAGTCGATAATTCAGGCCCAAGTAGGTGCAATTTGGGCTATTTCCCTTTTGTAGCATATGAACACAAGCTGAGAAAATCTCTAAATTCATTTGCACAGGGCATTACTGGCCAGAGTTGGCAAAGCAGAGAAGCTGCTCATTTCCTGTAGGTAAGTATTATTGCTATGAATAAATCCTTTGAGAACTCAGGGCCCCAAGTAAACATGGTTTGCTCTCTATTGGTGATCAGGGATTTTATTACATAAAACATAAGGATACTCTTTGTTTTACAACAGATCTTAGAATCTTATCTTAAGCAAAACACTTGTCGGCTGAATTAACAAGCCCAGCCAATCATCTTCATGGATTAAGAAATGCTTAGTGAATACAAGGAAGGAAACCATGATGGGAAAGGTGAGCTCTGTCTAGGTCGGAGACAAAGTCATTAGATTATTATCAGGAAGTAAAAGCAGCAGCAAAGTGATGAGAAAAGGCAGTTACAGTCCTCTTTGTTCAAATAGCATTTAATGAAAACTATCACGACCACTGCAGTACGGTGTAACACCTATGGTACGTTTTGTTTCTGGTACTTTGTTCTCTGTTACTTTATTAAATTCGAGATTCAAAAAAAAAAAAAAAGTTTGTGTGTATGAGACCTCATATTACCAGTTTTGCAGGGCAATCCTGCAAAGTTGGTCCAACATCACACTCTGTCTATGCACACTTGCTATAATCAACAAAGTTACTTATTATTCACCATGTTAGAGGATTTCACCAGCCTTATTATTTTGAGCTACTTATGAAGTTCTATGAGAGATGATCCCATTTAAAGGAATTGGCCAAACCATTGAATTAGAGTTTTTTGTTTGCTTCAGTTATTTTTAAACCAACACTTACTGTGTGCCATTTTTCTGCCCTAAACATTTTGGATGCATGATATGACCTCATTAAATCATTTCAAGATCCTTGTAGACTAATACTGTGCACATTTTACATATGAAAATATTAGAAAGATTAGGTAATTTCTCCAAAGTTAAGTCTTTTATAATATTCATATTGCCTCCCATGCCAATGACACAGGATAATACACTTGTAATATTTGGGATATATACCCATGTCTTCTTTACCAAGAATATGAGCATTTTCAAAAGAGATAACACAACTTGTGATGATCCTGCCTGGTTTCTCACATTCTTCCTATCTTGGCCTTCCCCCATGTAGCCCAAATTTATATGTACTCATTCTCCAATACTCATCTCTCTTCAAGTCAAGTGAAAGTGAAAGTGAAGTTGCTCACTTGTGTCTGATTCTTAGCGACCCCATGGACTGCAGCCTACCAGGCTCCTCCGTCCATGGGATTTTCCAGGCAAGAGTACTGGAGTGGGGTGCCATTGCCTTCTCCCATTCAAGTCAAATCATTTCTTAATGTCTTCTTGAATACCCCATGCTCAGCTAAAGCTCCATGTGCTTCTTTGCCTGGAATTCCACTTCCTTTATCTTCCCATCATTGAATACCAAAACTGAGACTTTTCTGGTGAACCATCCCTCCTACCCCACATCACTTTGCTCCAAAACAAGCTTCCTTTCCTCAGTTTCATGCAATTCATAGTTAATTCCATTCGGTGTGCTATTGCTTTCTTTTAGTTCATTTTGAAACATTTTCAATAAATCTTTTCCAAAATCTCAAACCTATATCTACAATAACCTTATTCACACCAAAGCAGAATGATTATTTATAATCTTTATTGAGTGCTAGACTTCTCTCTTTTTAAAAAAAGAATTACTTATTTATCATTGAATGTGCTGGTTCTTTGTTGCTATACGTGGACTTTCTCTGGTTGCAGCAATAAGCGGGTACTCTTTATTTCAGTATATGGTCTTCTCATTGTGGCGGCTTCTCTTGTTGTGGAGCCCAGACTCTAGGTGTGAGGGCTTCAGTTGGGCAGTGCATGGGCTCAGTAACTGTGGCTCATGGGCTCTAGAGCACAGTCTCAGTAGTTGTGGCACGTGTCTTAGTTGCTCCACAGCATGTAGAGTCTTCCCAGATGAGGGGTCAAACCAGTGTTCCTATATTGGAAGGCAGATTCTTAACCAGTAGACCTCTAGGGAAGCCCTAGACTTCTGCCTTATACTACGTTAGAGACATCTCGGAAATGACCATGGAGATAATCTGTGAAGTATAAATTATTGTGATCATTTTACAAGACGAAATGGAGGTTTGAGGCTTGAGTGAATTGTCTAAGACAATACTAGGACGCCAGGACCCATGCGTAAGTCATTGTCCCCAAAGTTCATTTTTATCTCACATTATACTAGCTGTTTCCCCTCCAACATATATATATATATATATATATGTGTGTGTGTGTACATATATACACACATATAGATATACATGCTTATATATTCATCCTCTAATGTTCATGTAACATCCTCTTCATGTAGCAACATTAAAAACTTTAAAATGATTTAGTAAAAAAGCAAACAGAAAGTCTAGAAAGGTCTGGAATGAGTTTCTGCAAATACTGTCAGGCACAGCGGCCTGATTTGAGAGGGCAGATGACCTTCCTTTGGCTTTCTCTAATCAGAGCCTCAGGGGAAGAAATATGCACATTGGGGCAAGGTGAGTTCCCAGATTCCCCTAGAGCCAACACATTGGAAAAGACCCTGATGCTGGGAAGATTGAGGGGAGGAGGAGAAGGGAACGACAGAGGACAAAATGATTGGATGACTTCATCAACTCAATGGACGTGAGTTTGAACAAACTCGGGGAAATAAGGAAAGCCAGGGAAGCCTGATGTTCTGCAGTCACTAAGAGTCGGACATGGCTAAGCCTCTGAACAACCACCACCACTCCTCTGGAGGATGTTTAAAGAGTAATTATGACCTATAGTGCTGCAAGAATAAGATATTTTTAAGTAGACATTTCCACAATGACTCTTTTAAATTTGAATGCTTTCCTTTGTTTCAAAATTACTGCCATCATCTAATGAAGAGAAACAGGTTAAATTAATCAAAGTAAAATTTTAGACTGAACATCAAAAAAAATCAGCTAATAGTGAGATTCATTAAACTCTATTAGAAGCCCCTTTGATTGAGTCATTTAAAAGAAGACTGAGTTCCCCCAAGATGATTCTGTGAAAACCCCAGGCCAGGGGAGAGAAGCAGATGGAGCCCACAAGCCCTCCAGTCTCTAATGTGGGTGATTTTTATTCTGAATTCCCTCATTTTGCCTTCTTGTCAACAAATCCTGCCATCATTTCACTCACATCTTTGCAGCATTTTTCCAGAGCTGTTAACAGAAATCATTTCACAGAGAGTGGGAAAGAATGTCATTTTGTCATTTTCTTGGGGGAGTGGAAAGGAAGAGCCGGTAGTCTCTGCTTCCTGAGGCTTTCATGAAGAAAAAAGAAGAGGAAAGTGAGGCCTGCCAGCTCATGGGGTGCAAGAAAGAACTTTCCTTGGCAGTGCTATGCAAAAATAGTAACTGGAAACTCCTCAGCCAGCCTCTCTCCTTATTAAATAGAAGGAAGGACAATTTGGGACCATATTAACACCCCCAAACTTACTAGCACTAATGAGCTGCATGAACTTAATCATTACATTATATCTGAAGAGTAAGAGGAACTTTAATGATCATCAGGTATAATCTGCTTCTTAATTCAGGAACTCCTTTTAATTACAGAATTCCTATGAGATGGCCATTGGAAGCTCATTATTTCATTGAATTTTCCATCCCATGGTTAGTTGTTTCATTTGTTAAAAAAAAAAAAAAGTCACCCTTTTATTGATCTAGGACATTCATTCCTTAGTACTTGCTTTCTCCTTTGGAATAATAATAATGTATGAAGAAAAGAGTGATAATGATGGTGATGAATTGCAGCATTTTTTCTATATATTAGGCACATAATACAATTTTTCCTAATTTTATATCCTTTTGTAATCAGAAAAATCTAAGATTATAGGCATTTTTATTAGTCTCTATTCTACAAAAGGAAGGATTGAGACATAATTCTACAGTGACCTTGTTGAGGTCATATAACTAATAAATGGAGAATTAGAATTCGTACCCAATTCTGTTTGATTGCAGAACTCAAGCTCTTATGTGTGCTGCATATTGGACACACACAGATACATACACACAAAGCCTCTAGCTCCTTATTATACACATTCAAAATACACTGTCCGTTCATTTCTTTTTTTTTCCCCCTAAATTGCATATCCCAGCTTCTCTAAGGATTCCTTAATTAATATGACTTTCTACCACATGATCATAGTTGATTTTATTGTAGAATTTTCTAACTTTCCTTCCTAGAGTGTGGAACCTTAAATTGGAAATAATACTGAAACGTGTGGTTTAAGTGCAGAACATAGAAGATTTTATCACCATCCTTCATCACTTTCCCAAATCAAATTCCTGCATCTGTAAAAGTTATTAATAGCAAAGATGATAATTGACATTAGAAGAACACCAAAGTACAAAGATGTAGGAGATAAAAAATTCTTACAATTGAGAAGATTCTATTTGCAGGTCAGAAATTCTTGTTATTTACTGGAAGCATCACCATTTTTTATGCAAAACTGAGCCTACACTTCTTTTATATGATTTCCTATTCTATTTGAGGGCATGGAGCTCCAGCATCTGCTGAAATTCCGTGTGAATGTGCTTTCAGCTCAGCTGCCCAAGGTGCAACCACACAGCAGGGGCTCCATTCTTATATATTTAAGAGCCCCACTGTAAACTTCTGGCAGAAGCAATGTGCTAAGAAGAGCTCAGCCTTTCAGATTAGTCGGAAAGTGAAATAAAAACTAGGTGTGACTGTCTTCAAGTGACCAAGGTAAATCAAAAAGTAGGAGATGCCTAAGCGTTATTCCCACAGCCATAGTGGGAGACTGGGTTGCCACAGAAGTCACTGGCTGCTGAAGCCTTTGTCTGGAACTGTCAGGAAAGCTCTGATTCTGATGTGGAAATTGTTCAAAGACTGAATAAGGTCTTTGAGAAAGCTCCAGGGGTAGGTAGGGGAACTATGATAGTATGCTTTCAAGGAACTCATGCACAATCCAAGAGAATAGCAAGGCCAGTGCCAAAAGAAGCAGACAGATTTTGTTAAAAGAGGAAACTAGTAGTAAAGGTGATAATTATAGTAGTAAAATGATTTAATGTATACTGGAATAGTATCAACCAAACATGGAGATAAGTAAAAAGCGGGGGGCTTTGGAGTTAGGGTATTATTATGTTTTCCTACATCATTTTCCATGTGACTTGATGCATATGACAATAAGGATCCTCAAGAAACTGCCTTGGGCAAGGTATCTATTGAAAGGAAAAGTAGACACCCTTCAATGTCAGAAGTTCTAGGCTACAGTTTTGATCATTAAGTATCGCTGTAGATGGAGGCACTTTTATGATTAGATTAATAAGTATATATAAACAAACAAACAAAAAAGAATAGTGCAGAATGTATTAAACTAACTCTCTCTTGTTTCTCCTTTTCCCTCTCCAATTAGCTAGACCTTGTTCTTACTTTCTAAACTTTTGCATCTTGTAGAAGTTACATGCATGACTCTAAGCAACCTACTGATATGCCTTTCTTTTTTCTGACTTATGAAATTTAAGCATTATTTTTCCTATCTATTGAAAATGAAGATTTAGCTCATCTATAGACCCCAAATGCCAGTTCTCCACTTACCTTTTAGCTAATTTTTCAGTTTTTCAATTGACTAAATCTTTAATGTGGTTTTAGCAGTACATACAATAAAATTGGAATGCTATAGAAATTGGCATGGCTGAAGGATGACATGTGACTTTGTGAAACATCCATATTTTTGTGGGATATTATTCAGCCTTAACAATAATGAAATTCTATCACAAGCTACAGCATGAAAAATTTTTGAAAATATAGTGCTGGGTGAAATAAGCCACATACCAAAGGACATATGTTGTATGATTCTGTTTCTATGAGCTACCTAGAGTAGTTAACCACCTAGCTGGGGGTTACTAGGGGCTGGGAGAGAGGGCTGTAAGCAGTTGTTGGTTAATGGGTAGAGAGCTTTAGTTTGGGAAGATAAAAAAGTTCTGGAGATGACTGGTACAACACAGTAATGCAACTGAACTATATACTTAAAAGTATTTCATGTGTTAGTCTCTCAGTCATGTCTGACTCTGCGACCTCATGGACTATATCCCAGCAGGCTCCTCTGTCCATGGAATTCTCCAGGCAAGAATACAGGAGTGGGTTTCTATGCCCTTCTCCAGGGGATCTTCCCCACCCAGGGATCGAACCCAGGTCTCCTGCATTGCAGGCAGATTCTTTACTGTTTGAGCTACCCAGGTATTTAATACTTTAAAGTATTAAATTTAAAGTATCAAATTGGTAAATTCTGTTAAGTATATAGTACAAGTATATGGTATATAGGTATAGTATATAGTATACTTATATATAAGTAGTATATAAGTATATACAATATGTAAGTATAGTATATACATATACAAGTATATAGTACATATACATATATATGTATATGTATGTTAATTGCTCAGTTGTGTCTGACTCTTTGCAATGGACTGCAGCCCACCAGGCCCCTTTGTCCATGAAGTTCTCCAGGCAAGAATATTGGAGTGGGTTGCAAACCACTCCAGTATTCTTGCCAGGAAAATCACATGAATAGAAGAGCCTGGTGGGCTACAGTACGTTGAGTTGCAAAGAGTCAGAAAGGACTGAGAGATTGAGCACTCAGGCACACATTTGTATATATACCTTCATTGTTTAACTTCTCTTATCTTTTGACTTCTTCCACATTAACGTTTATGCACATCTTTTCAGTCTTTATCCTCATGATATGAGTAACTGCATGTACAAGCGTTTTCAAAATTATGTGTAGAAACAATTGTAGATATTGGTGGTATTTACAAATCCCTCCCCCCGACCCCCAACTTTTCTATTTTCTATGCATTGGGATTATTGTGTTCGGAGCCATTGCGGCTGATGGAAGCCAAGTGACCAGCATCATTTATCAGTGAATTGAGTGGCAAGGAAGTGAGCCATTCTCAGATCTGGGCATTTAACCAAAAAGACCTTGGTTCTTTGCCACCACAATGGTAAAGTTTGAGATGGCTGTTTTTTCCTTTTTATGCTCTTAATTTTTCCTGAGGTTACTTTTTAAGAGTAGAGACTTTTCACCTATCCCTTTGTGTAATCAGCATACCCTTCAAACACAACTATTAATGTCTTTTTCCAGATATGTGTGATTTTCCTGTGTTTTATTTTGCTTCTTTCTTCCCTTTTATATTGTATTTTCTCATTTCAGACTTCATATTTATCAGATTTTATATATCCTTGATTGTTATATCTCTTCTATATCTTATCACATATTTCCCACTCTGTCCATTTTGTTCTATATACAGAGTTTCTTGACTTTGATCTCTTTTTCTTTTTTTATCACCCTTCAAGTCCTTATGAAAGTACTAATTAGATTTTTTTCAAGTTTCTTCTTTTCAGTGTTTTTTTTTCCTGTTTCCACTGGGACTGTTTTATCTATTTATTTTGCCAGTTGAATGCTGCTAATATTCTTTATATGCTTGAGTGATTATAAGTTGCTTGTGCATATTTAAAACAGGAGGTATTGAACTGACATTTCCAGGTAGTGGATTGGGTTTTCTCTGCCATTATATTATGTAAGCCTGTTCTCTCTGCAAAATATTTTCTTTAGTCATGGGGGCTGATCAGATCAAGTAGGCACTCAAATCACAGGGATACAGTCTTTTGATAAGGGATTACCAAAATGGGAAGAGCTTTTATTTTGTGGTACCAGTATCTAGCTAGTGATCTTAATTCCCCCCAAGCAATGCGTTACATTTCTTTAACGTAGAGACTGTTTTGCTGTTTTCTCTTTCCTTGGGTTACTGTGAGCTCTCCTGTTCTCTTGTTACATCCAGGAATGTGGGAGAGAGAAGAGGGGTATGGACACGACTGGTTCCTTATTCTAGAAGTATTTTGGGAGCTCTCTATTCCTCCCACTCATCAATTTTGGCTCACTTTCATGATGTCATCCTCCATACTTATGAATTTTACTCCAAAAGGCTTTGGGATTCTGCCTGAAAGATTAGCTTTTCCTGCCATCTCTTCTTATGTTAATTTTGGACTATAGATTCCTCAGTCCTCTTTGTTCAATTACATGTTTTTCATCCATTTCCATCTCTCAGAAAAGCTTTAAACCTAATGTTGAATGATGGCCCTTCTCCCATTCTCTTTCCTTTTAGGGTTTATAGTTTTAATTCTGTTTTTATTCTTCTCTATTTTATTGAGAACTGGAGGAAAATGCAAACATTTGAACACCATATTGAATCAGAGATCACCCTGTTCACTTGCAGTGAACAGAGGAATGCACTGAATTTTGTGTATCTGTGATGGATCAACTATGTTCTCATTGAAGGTCATACATGATGAGTTTAGGTTCCTAAAACACAGGTAGATATTTCCAGTGTTTTCTGGAAGCATCAACACCTTTTCATGCTTTTTAAGTTGTTTGAAATGAACATGTAGGAAAATAGAAAGTGGCTGAAAACCAGAATTTGAGTCAACAGCTCTTCTTCTTACAACACCTTTATATTTTATTTATTCATTTATTATTTTGGAAAAAGTTGGATATAACCAATACAAAATTCCATTATTAAACTAGCAGTTCTGTTTTTGAATGGTTCTAATTGCAATGACTTGTTGAAAGGAAACTAAAAAAATAGTGAGTAGTATGAGAAAAACTAAAACATTTTAATAGATTTCCTCTTTGCATTTCAGAAGATATTATGTCTCAAAGAATCTTGAATTCAGGTTTTATTCTTGTAGTTTCCTGCCTCTAAAATTATTTCTCAAGTCGTTTTCCTGAGCTCTTACAAGAATACATCTGTGCTTCTGAAAAATATTCTCACAAGTGCTTGTGGGTGATTTATTGGTGCTTATAGCCATCCTATTTTAAGTGTATAAAATCGTGACTGCTCCAAATGTCCAGAGTCAACAACAGTGTGGTTTTCATAATTGGCCCAGACCTTCCTTCTGTCCCCCTGCTTTTATTAACTCACCCTGATTTTGCCCTCCCTAAATGTATAGGCTCTTCATGATGAAGTCTGCCTCCTGATATATCTCAGCAGACCTTTCTCTCCGCTATCTCATTTGGATCTTTTCTTAATATCAACCTTGTCTCTCTTATACAAAATTTCATGTCCAAACTTCTTTTGTGTTTATTTTATAATTCTTTCTTTCTTTTTTTAAGATTGGACTGATGGATAGAGTCCCCTGTGGAGGGGGAGGAGGAGCAAAACATTTTCTCCAATACGAACTTTATACATCAAGTCAAATACTAGACTGTATCCAGGGAGAAAGACTGCATCACAGACAAAGTAGGTGTGATGAAATGTGTGAAGTGCTGTGAAAGTAAAAGTGAAAGTGAAGTCACTCAGTCGTGTCCGACTCTTTGCAACCCCTTGGACTGTAGCCCACCAGGTTCCTCCATCCATGGGATTCTCCAGCAAAGAATACTGGAGTGGGTTGCCATTTCCTTCTCCAGGTGATCTTCCCGACCCAGGGATCGAACCTGGGTCTCCCGCATTGCAGGCAGATGCTTTACCCTCTGAGCCACCAGGGAACCCTTGGAAGCTGTAGCAGGGACAAATAGGCTACAAAATGTCAACTGAAAGTGGCCTAGGTCATTATCAGAGATAATTCAAGTTTAAGTCACCTACTACATATTATCTATTGAGAGAAAATACAGATGATTTAAATGTTTATCAAACAGCCAATATAGACATACTATGGAGCCCATTATAGTACAAATTATATAAATTCAATAATGACTATAAGGAATTATCCTCAAAGTAACTTGATTATCTGGTAGAACAGAGATGTCATGGAGTGATGGAAGAGAGGAAAGGGATGATTATACTTTGTAAGTGCAGTAGGATTTTTTTTTTTAAGAACTGAAAGTAAACAATATGTTTATGACCATAGTATTTTTTTTTAAGTATTCTGTACCCTAACCCTGGATCCATAAAATTAAGTCAAATCTTACCTACACTGGGGAGCCCAGAGGAGAAATTACATGGCCAGCTTACTAGACAGCTCTATCATGGCTCAAGGAATGGCATAACATAGCATACAGTTTCCAAGTATTAAAGTGTACTTCTGGGTGGTCAGAGAAGAAGTTCCCGCTAATCACCCTTTATGCTTATGAAATGAGAATACTTACTTAATAAGAATACTTCAAGTTAGACCATCTGGCAAGTTGTCTTGCCTAATTACAAGTCCAAATCTTTTGACTGACTTTTCTCATGAGAGAATTTGAAGTTAACTTTTCTCCTTGGTCAACCCTCTTTGAAATCTAGCAAGAACCATAAATCGCCAGTGATTCTTCCAGCCAATTCTGTCTATTTCTTTAGACAACTATGCATTTCAAAGCAATCTGTTCACTAATGTGTTTATTTATACACCTACAGTGTATTTTGTTTACAATAAAGTCCCCTATTTAGCCATTTGCCAAAGGAAAGGTCATTCTGCGCTTCTGTTGCTCAGTTGTGTCCGACTTTTTGCAACCCCATGGGCTGCAGCATGCCAGGCTTCCCTGTCCATCACCAACTCCTGGAGCTTACTCAAACTCATATCTGTCGAATTGATACACTCTGTGGTTAATGTCACTCATTATTAGAGTGAATATCCCAAACACCTTTATATACAGTTCAGTTATTTTATTCAGCAGAGCTGTTTCTTTGCTCATAATCAGAATACATCAATTGTAGCCTTTTTGAGTGAAGGCTAAGCTGCTTCAGTTGTATCCAACTCTTTGTGACCCTATTTACTCTTTACCCACAGGCTCCTCTGTACATGGGATTCTCCAGGCAAGAATACTGGAGTGGATTCCCATTTCATTCTCCAGGAGATCTTCCTGATCTAGAGATCGAATCCACATATCTTATTTCTCCTGCATTGGCAGATATGTTCTTTACCACTAGCACCACCTGGGAAGCCTGTTTAATTTTTGAATTTTGAGACTGAATGAAGTGTGAGGAAGGGTAGGACATTAAAACCAGTGCTTTTAACGTGAGCACTGCACAATTTTTAAGAGGTGGCACTCACACTGCAGACTGCAGGGAATGGGACTCTGAAATCCTATAGAGAAGCTTTACACCGTCTCTGTTCTTTAGTCAAATACAGCAAAACACCGAGTTTCTTTAGGGAAAACTAGCATACCATTGCTATCTAGAACAGAAAGTTGCATCAAATTTCAGGTTATATCATATTGTAACATAAGTATGTCTATGGGAAAAAAAGAAAATTATGTTTAAAATTGAAATTTTAGTCTCCTTCACTGTGGAAATCAAACATTAATGATTCATTACATTATCAAAGATACAATAAGTATATATTATGCACAACACATTCTGTTAATGTAATCAGTTCAGTTCAGTTCAGTTCAGTCAGTAAGTTATGTCAAACTCTTTGCACCCCAATGGACGGCAGCACAACAGGCTTCCCTCTCAATCACCAACTCCTGGATTTTTCTCAAATTCATATCCATTGAGTTGGTGATGCCATCGAATCATCTCATCCTCTGTCATCCCCTTCTCCTCCTGCCCTCAATCTTTCCCATCATCAGGGTCTTTTCTAATGAGTCAGCCCTTCACATAGGGTGGCCATGGTATTGAAGCTTCAGCTTCAGCATCAGCCCTTCCAATGAATATTCAGGATTGATTTCCTTTAGGATTGACTGGTTTGATCTCTTTGTTCATGCCATGGAAAATTCAATAATGAGTAAGACAGTGATCTCAAAGGAACCAAGGATCCAGCAGAAGAAAGAAACAGGTGCACGTTTGATGGAGTGATAAAATAGAAAAGGGGTGGTATGAGTTCATCTTAACAATATCTAACCTTAGGATTAAAACAGAAAATGTTTTTATGACATAGACTAAAAATTATATAGACCAGAAGCATGACTGATGATAAATATCTTTGCATTCACAGAGCTTTCAGATGTCAATGAATAGAGAAAACTTTGTGTCTTTATATATGATATTGTGTGGCTTTAGATAGATAATAGACAAGAATATGTTTTAAAAATATATAAATATGAATGGTGAATACAGTGCATGGTTAGAAATATTGACAGGTTATAAAAAATAAATAAATGATACATGATAGATAACCACATAGATAGAGAGATAGATAAAAGGAGAGCCAGAAAGATTAATAAAGTATCCATTGTAACCCTAGGGTTATATCCACAACTATGAAGCAGAATTGATTAATTACACTTCTGGTTCAAGAAGGAGAAGTAGAAGGATGTATGCTCATCTCCTTCTCTGAAAGCACCAAAATTGCACTATCTGTTGAAAAATCATTGACAGGAAGATGCTAAAATCCACCAAAAAAAGATACCCCACACCCAAGACAAAGACGTCATAGCAAGGTGGTAGGGGGCACGATCACAACTAAATCAAATCCCATACCTGCTTGGTGGGTGACCCACAGACTCATTTCAGTTCAGTCACTCAGTCATGTCTGACTCTTTGCAACTCCATGGACTGCAGCATGCCAGGCTTCCCTGTCCATCACCAAATCCCGAAGCCTACTCAAACTCATGTCCATTGCATCAGTGATGACATCCAACCATCTCATCCTCTGTCATCCCCTTCTCCTCCCACCTTCAATCTTTCCCAGCATCAGGGTCTTTTCCAATGAGTCAGTTCTTCACATCAGGTGGCCAAAGTACTGGAGTTTCAGCTTCAGCATCAGTCCTTCCAATGAATATTCAGGACTGATTTTGAGATTGATAGGTTGGATCTCCTTGCAGTCCAAGGGACTCTCAAGAGTCTTCTCCAACACCGCAGTTCAAAAGCATCAAGTCTTCGGGGCTCAGCTATCTTTATAGTCCAACTCTCACATCCATACATGACTACTGGAAAAACCATAGCTTTGACTAGATGGACCTTTGGTAAAGTTCTGACAAAATGTGGTCCACTGGAGAAGGGAATGGCAAACTACTTCAGTATTCTTGCCTCGAGAACCCCAGGAAAAGTATGAAAAGACCCACTGACTGGAGAACAATAATACCAAAGAAGTTCTCACACTATTGTGAAGGTTCTGAACATCATGTCATGCTTCCCAGACTGGGGATCTGACAAAGAGACTGGGAATCACCAGGAAATATGGCCTTCAGGGCCAGAGGGGTTTGATTATAGGCCTTCCAGAAAACTGAGGGAAACAGAGACTCCAGACTTGGAGGGCACAAACAACACTTTGCATGCACCAAGACCCAGAAAAGAGGAGCAGTGACCCCACAGAAGACTAAACCAAAATTACCTGCTAGTGTTGGAGGGCCTCCTAAGGAGGTGTGTGTCGACAGGACTTCACCACAGGAATGAGGGCACTGGAAGGTCTCCCTTGGCTAAACCCCCTTGGAGTTTGCCATTAATCTTACAGTAGAGCCCAAAGACCCCAAGGCTGGGTCACCTCAGGCCAAAGAACTACCAAGGAGGGAGTGAAGCCCCTATCAACCGGCAGATAATTGGATTAAAGCTTTATGGACCAAGGTTCTGCCCACCAGAGCAAGACCCAGTTTTTCCCATTGCCAGTTCTTTCCATCAAGAAGTTTACACAAGCCTCTTAGCTTCATCCATCAGAGGGCAGACAGAAGAAGCATAGTTTCACAGTGGCTAATATAAAAACCATACTACATAAAGTTAATCATGATGAAAAAGCAGAAAGTTGTGCCCCAGATGAGGGGGCAACATAAAATCCCAGAAAAAACAACTGAACAGAGGTAGGCAACTTTTCAGAAAAAAAAATTCAGGATAATGATAGTGAAGATAATCCAGGTTCTCAAGAAAAGAATGGAGGCAAAGATTGAGAATATAAAAGAAATGTTTACAAAGACCTATAATAACCAAGGAACAAACAAAGATGAATAATACACTAGAAGGAATAACAGCAGAATAACTGAGGTAGAAAAATGGATAAATGACCTGGAGGAAAGAATGGTGTAAATCAGTGCCACAGAGCAGAATACAGAAAAAAGAATGGAAAGAAATGAAGACATCCTAAGACCTCTGGAGCAACATTCAGTTCAGTTCAGTTCAGTCACTCAGTCGTGTCCGACTCTTTGCGACACCATGAATTGCAGCACGCCAGACCTTCCTGTCCATCACCAACTCCTAGAGTTCACCCAAACCCATGTCCATTGAGTCAGTGATGCCATCCAGCCATCTCATCCTCTGTCGTCCCCTTCTCCTCCTGCCCCCAATCCCTCCCAGCATCACAGTCTTTTCCAATGAGTCAACTCTTCGCATGAGGTGGCCAAAGTATTGGAGTTTCAGCTTTAGCATCAGTCCTTCCATTGAACACCCAGGACTGAGCTCCTTTAGAATGGACTGACTGGATCTCCTTGCAGTCCAAGGGACTCTCAAGAGTCTTCTCCAACACCACTGTTCAAAAGCATCAATTCTTTGGCGCTCAGCTTTCTTCACAGTCCAACTCTCACATCCATACATGACCACTGGAAAAACCATAGCCTTGACTAGACGAACCTTTGTTGACAAAGTAATGTCTCTGCTTTTGAATATGCTATCTAGGTTGGTCATAACTTTCCTTCCCTCTTTAAAAGGAGTAAACGTCTTTTAATTTCATGGCTGCAATCATCATCTGCAGTGATTTTGGAGCCCAGACAAATAAAGTCTGATACTGTTTCCACTGTTTCCCCATCTATTTGCCATGAAGTGATGTGACCATATGCCATGATCTTCGTTTTCTGAATGTTGAGCTTTAAGCCAACTTTTTCACTCTCCTCTTTCATTTTCATCAAGAGGCTTTTTAGTTCCTCTTCACTTTCTGCCATAAGGGTGGTGTCATCTGCATATCTGAGGTTATTGATATTTCTCCCAGCAATCTTGATTCCAGCTTGTGCTTCTTCCAGCCCAGCGTTTCTCATGATGTACTCTGCATAGAAGTTAAATAAACAGGGTGACAATATACAGCCTTGATGTACTCCTTTTCCTATTTGGAACCAGCCTGTAGTTCCATGTCCAGTTCTAACTGTTGCTTCCTGACCTGCATATAGGTTTAAACACACCAAAATTCACATTATAGGGGTCCCAGAAGGAGAAGAGAGAGAGAAAGGACCTGAGAAAATATTTTAAGAAATAATAGCTGAAACCTTGCCTAACATGGGAAGGGAAATAGTCACCACATCAAGGAAGCACATAGAGTACCAGACAGGATAAACCCAAGGAGGAACACACTGAGACACATAGTAATCAAACTGACAAAAATTAAAGACAGAGACAAAGTATTAAAAGCAACAAGGCAAAACATACAAAGGAATTCCCATTAGGCTATCAGCTAATTTCTCAACTTTACAGACCAGAAGGGAATAGCATAATATATTTAAAGTGATGAAAGGGAAGAACCTGCAACCAAGAAATCTCTACCCAGCAAGACTCTCCTTCAGATTTGATGGAGAAATAAAAAACTTTCCAGACAAGCAAAAGTTAAGAGAATTCAGCACTACCAAACCAGTTTTACAGTGAATGCTAAAGGAACTTCTCTAGGCAGGAAACAAAAAAGAAGGGAAAAAAAACTACAGAAAATCCAAAACAATTAAGCAAATGGTTATAGGATCATACATATCAAACATTTCCTTAAGTGTAAATGGCTTAAATCCAACTAAAAGACAAGCACTGGCTGGGAAGATGAATATATGTGCATGTATGCACTTCCACTTACCACATCACCCTGCCTGATCCCCTCAAATTCTATATAATTATTTTATATTCTTAAAGTTAATAATGTTCCTATTATACTTACAGTTATAATTATCATTTATTTTTTTGCCTGGGTATTGATTGTGAAAACTAATAAATGTCATTTACTATTTTTATTATGTAACTATTATTCACTTAATACCATTGTACCATGATTGGTCAAGAGAAAAATAATAGAACAGAATTTCACCAAAACTATGATCTAATAGAAAAAACATGTAATCACTTTTTAAAATCCAGTTGCATATCAGAATTATCTTGATTTTTCTTTGAAAAATTCAGATGCTCAGGTATTGCTTTTTTGCTCCAGAGCTCCAGATATGTTTCTGATGAACAGTCATGTTTAAAAACAACTGGACTATATGATCATCTTTTACCTTTATCTAGTTTGTTTCACTTTTTCTATTTCATATTCAGCGCTCTCATTTCATTTAGTTTGTTGTTCTGTTGCACAGGCATGCCCGACACTTTGCAACCACATGGACTGAAGAATGCCAGGCTTCAATGTCCTTCCCCATCTCCCAGAGCTTGCTCAAACTCATCTCCATTGAATCAGTGATGCCATTCAACCATCTCATCCTCTGTCATCCCCTTCTCCTCCTGCCTTCAATCTTTCCCAGCATCAGGGTCTTTTCAAATGAGTCAGTTTTTCTCATCAGGTGGCCAAATATTGGAGCTTTAGCCTCAGCATCAGTCCCTCTAATGAATATTCAGGATTAATTTCCTTTAGGATGGACTGGTTAGATCTCCTTGCAGTCCAAGGGACTCTCAAGAGTCTTCTCAAACACCACAGTTCAAAAGCATCAATTCTTTGTTGCTCAGCCTTGTTTATGGTCCAACTGTCACATGCCTACATGATTACTAGAAAAACCATAGCTTTGACTGGATGGACCTTTGTCAGCAAATAATGTCTTTGCTTTTTAATATTCTCTCTAGGTTTAATCATAGCTCTTCTTTCAAGGATCAAGCCTCTTTTAATTCTATGGCTGCAATCATCATCTGCAGTGATTTTGGAGCCCAAGAAAATAAAATCTTTCACTGTTTCCATTGTTTCCCCATCTGTTTGCCATGAAGTGATGGGACCTTATGCCATGATCTTAGGTTTTTGGATGTTGAGTTTTAATCCAGCTTTTTCACTCTCCTCTTTCACCTTCATCAAGAGGCTCTTTAGTTTCTTTTCACTTTCTACTTTTAAAGTGGTATCATCTGCATATTTGAGGTTATTGATATTTTTCCCCGGCAATCTTAATTTCAGTTTGTGATTCATCCAACCTGGCATTTCGCATGATGTACTCTGCATATAAGTTAAATAAGCAGGGTAACAATTTATAGCCTTGACATACTCCATTCCCGATTTGAAACCAGTCCATTGTTCCATGTCCAGTTCTAACTGTTGCTTCTTGAGCTGCATACAGGTTTCACAGTAGGCACGTAAGGTGGTCTGGTATTCCCATCTCTTTAAAAATTTTCCAGTTTGTTGTGATCCACACAGTCAAAGTCTTCAGCAAGTCAATGAAGCAGATGTTTTTCCTGGAATTCTCTTGTTTTTTCTTTAATCCAATGAATGTTGGCAATATGATCTCTGATTTGTCTGCCCTTCGTCATTTTTTCCAATCTTCCTTTTTTTTCCTTGCTGTTCTTCCTCAAACCTTTGCCAAGTGTAGTAGAAAAGTTATATATATATATATATATATATATATATATATATACACACATATACACACTCACACACACACACACACACACTATATATGCGGAGAAGACAATGGCAACCCACTCCAGTACTCTTGCCTGGAAAATCCCATGGACGGAGGAGCCTGGTAGGCTGCAGTCCATGACATCACTAAGAGTCAGACATGACTGAGTGACTTCACTTTCACTTTTCACTTTCATGCATTGGAGAAGGAAATGGCAACCCATTCCAGTGTTCTTGCCTGGAGAATCCCAGGGATGGGGGAGCCTGGTGGGCTGCTGTCTCTGGGGTCGCACAGAGTTGGACACGACTGAAGCGACTTAGCAGCAGCAGCAGCATACTATATATGTGTGTGTATAATATATGTATTTTAGAAAACTTACATATTTTTGCCTAAAAAATTGACATTTTCATTCTACTTGCTTGACTTAGTATGAATAGAAAGCTAGATTTCTAATTAAAAATAGATATGTGATAAACAACACAGGTTTTCTGTATAACATAGGAAACTATAGTCAAGATCTTGTAATAATGTATGATGGAAAATAATTTAAAAAATAATATATGTGTATTTGTGTGACTGAATCACCTTGCTGTACTCTGGAAATGGTGTTAGCCAATTATATTTCAATAAAATACATACATTAAATAAAAGAATTGATTGATTCAATACATATAATTTTATTTCTGTTTTGAACATTAAATACAATGGTGTTTGTTTGGACCAAAAGCTAATTTTAATCTCTGATTTTCCAATGATGTGTTTACATTTCACAAGATGTAAGTTTCATTGTAGAATTTCCTTATGCCTGAAAAATGTCATGGTGACAATTTTATCAAAGTCTTCAGTAAGCTAACTTTTTTTTTGAAAATTAGAGAAAAAATAATAAAATAGAATCCTGACTAATTTATGTGCTTATTGTTCTTCCAATTAATCTTCCCTTTTCCTACTTCATAATGTGTAACCAATAAAGACCAAGCTTTCTTCAATATGCTCATAATGACATTTGTATACCAGGCAAAAATAAACATTGATAAAATAAAGCTAAAAATCATTTTTTAATTGGCATATAACCTTGTTTCCCCCCCATTCTTTAGTCTTCTCTTCAGGAGAGCTCAAGAATCTGATTCAATCTGGAGGTGTGTTCCGCTACACTAGCTCCCCGAGCTAGCCAATTATCTATGAAGGTTTCTTCTTGGATGCCCTCAGTTAGCTCTGTTCATTCAATGGAAAACTTGTGGTACTGAATTCATTCTAAATGACAGGCAGAAAAATCTGTACTACTTGAATGGCAACTTAAATATACAATGAAAGGTATTTGATTTAACTTAAATTAAATTAATTTAGTTGTCAAAGCCCCAACAAAGATGCTTAGTGTTTCATGTGGTATCTCTTTGATATATAGATGAGTGTGTGTCTACAAGAGAAAGAAATACTGTACAACTTTTCTATGGTTTTGCAATGAAAGTTATTTTTGCTGTTTTCTTTTATAAAAAATAAAAAAAAACAAATGCATATTAACTTATATGAAGTTGCAAAATATGATAGATACTGTATCATTATAAGTTACATTACCTAACTTCCAATACTGTTTCTTAGAATTGTTTCCCTCTATTTAGAATTCTATTGTGATCATCCTTAGACTGTGCATCTACCAAGCACAGCACACTGAAAGAACACTTGTCTCTGGTGTTTCATCTATCATAGAGATTCAACCATTCAATAAATCTGTCAATCAGATGCCAGATCAAATCTGATGATTTCTAATCTACCCAGTTTTATGCCAAATATTATAGAAGATATGAAAGCATAAGACATAGTTCTTGTCCTCAAGTAAAAACTCCAAGAGTGGCATTTACCTTCTTGGAAAATCCAACCTCTTTTTCTTTGACACATAACTTTAAAAATGACAATTTGAGAATGACTAAGAGTGCTTTAGGAATTTTTTAAAGAGAGTGTAACTGAGGAGACTACACAAAAGATGTGAGAAATGAAATATCTTGCAGTTTAATATAGTTGATTTCCCTCGGGAATAAGTGTCCTCGCCACAAAACTGCAAAATGGATGGCAGACAATGGACAAGAGATCTTATTAGTAAGAAATACAAATGTGGTGATAAAGAGTTGAGGAAAGGCAGAGAAAACAAAGAGCAAAGTATGTTGGATATTCATACAATTAAAAAAAACTTACCACAAACTAGAATGATGTTTTCCTAAAAATGAAAACTCTAGAGAATCCCTAACAACTTTATTTCAACATAATTTATCAGTAGCAGTTGAACCATAAATATATTGTTCAAAGGTAACTTCTTTGATGATATTTTAGTGCAGTTTTCCCCATTCTCCTCTTCACCTGCACCTCCTTACCCCACAGAGGGATACTGGAGGTGTAAGAATATGGTGTCAGGACCTGTAGAGTATATAGGGGATCACTGAAAATAGCATGTGAATATGTGGAGTAAGGTTTCTGAAAAGTCATATCATAAAACTGAAAGTCACTTAGTTGTGTCTGACTCTTTGCAACCCCATGAACTATACAGTCCATGGACTTCTCTAGGCCCGAATACTGGAGTGGGTAGCCTTTCCCTTCTCCAGGGGAATCTTCCTCACGCAGAAATTGAACTGGGGTCTCCTGCATTGCAGGCAGATTCTTAAAAATCATATCATAGGGAAACACCAAACCAAAAGGAAATGAGTATTTTTTAAAATGTCTTTTGTACAGCAATTCACTTTTTAATCAACAGGATGAATATATGGGAAACCAGAGAAAAGCAAGAAAATTTGAAGCAGAAGCGGTAGACAGTAAAGAGATGCCAAGCATTCCCTAAAGGATATTTGCAATGGATGTTTCCAGGATGCCTCTGCTGTGAGTGGGAAGGTAGCTCTGGAAACCACCCAACTTGTATGAGGAAGTTGCACTGAACATTCCAACAGAATAGGCAAAGACAAGAAAATAAGTCCAAGAGTATCATTTTCACTGTGTACAATTTGAATTGGCTTCAAGACTCAAGTTTCTTATAAATTAACTTTATTCCATAATTCCGTACTAAATATTGGGACATTAAGACCTTTCAAATTACTAAAATCAGAAATCCAATTAATACTTCTTACTTCCCATGAATCTGTAGTGCTGATTTTAGAATTTAGCTGTAGACTGGCTTATATTGCTTTCTGTGTGCTTTGTATTCATCAGTCAACTTCAGTCCATCCTGAGTGTGTATCTGTCAATGTGTGCAAGTATAAAGCAAGAATTGGCCCCTGTCTTTTAAGGAATTAATTATCTGGTGGGTGAGATAAAATTTACAAGTATGAAAAAATAAATGATCATCTCATTACTATTGTTTTCTCAACATGTAGAACTTACATTTACTTGTCACATGGAAACACATGAATGGTGTCTTAGAACACAAAAATATGGCTAATCACAAGGTGCATATGCTTAGCTCTTGGAAAATTCTCTAATTTGTTTATATATATGTGAATGTATAAATTTCTTGCTTCTTTCAGAATCAACTGTCTATCAAGGCATAGACTATATATACAACTATCTTTTACATTTTTGCTACATTTTTTCTCTTACCTGTGAAAGTTACATATATATATATATATATATATATATGTGAGAGTTGGACCATGAAGAAGGCTGAGCACCGAAGAATTGATGCTTTTGAACTATGGTGTTGGATAAGACTCTTCAGAGTCCCTTAGACTAACTGAAAGGAGATCACAACCGTCAATTCTAAAGGAAATCAATTCTGAATCTTCACTGGAAGGACTAATGCTGAGGATGAAGCTTCAATACTTTGGATACCTGATGCGAAGAGCTGACTCTTTAGAAAAGACCCTGATGCTGGGAAAGATTGAAGGCAGGAAAAGAAGTTGATGGAGGATGAGACAATTGGATGGCATCACCAACTCAATGGACATGAGTTTGAGCAAGATGATGAAGGACAGGGAAACCTGGCATGTAGCAGCCCATGGGGTCACAAAGAGTTGGACACGACTGAGCAACAACTATATATATATATATATGTGTGTGTTTGTGTGTGTATATATATATAAAATCTTCCTAGGTGGCACAGTGGTAAAAATCTCCTGCCAGTGCAAGGGATGAAGGAGATGTGGGTTCAATCCCTGGGTCAGGAAGGACCCCTAGAGCAAGAAATGGCAACTCACTCCCATATTCTTGCCTGGAAAATTCCATGGACAGAAGAACCTGGTGGGCTACCATCCATGGGGTGCAAAGATTCAGACAGTACCAAGTGAAAGAACACACACACACATACAATTTTCTCCTAAAAGTAATTGAGTATGTGATAAAGAGCTTAGCAGAGTCCCACAGAGCTGGCAAGGCCCAGCAAATCATGGAGTTATCGCTTACTTACTGAGTGACAATCCAAATATTATTTGTGGAGGTTCCTCAAGAACAATCAGTATCAAATTAAAGGGCTGTATAAGTGTATCTGCTATAATTTTTAATTTAAGGCTTTGAGTACCTGGTGTTTATATATGTATTTGGTTACTAGAGACGCCAGAGTACTCAGCCTTCCATGTGAGAGAATACTAAATACACCATATTTATTTTGGTGTTTCTCTGCTGGTCTATGTGGTCCCCTTCCTATTCTTCCCACTCTTCATTCATATGAACCTTGGTTTTAAAGACCACAACTTGAGATTGTAGGTGAATTGTTACTGACTATCCACTCTTACTTTGCCAGCTGTATCCTCCTTGTTTCTACATCTAGTTGACTAAAGAAATGTTCCATTCCTAAGAAGAGACAGTGACTTTTGACTGATAATAAACACTGGTCCAAATGAGTATACCTGTTGCAGTTTGCAGCAGGTAGGAGACTACAAGAGAGAAAGTGAACCATGGATCCAGGCTGGACCAGCATTGTTGCAAACAGTGTCCACTGTTGACAATGCAAAACAGCTAATCCTAAAGTAAAAACCAAAACAAACAAACACAAAAGATCTCTTGAGGTTATAGATCACAGTAGTGCCATCTATTTGGGCGTTTTTAATATTTTAATCATTTGCTGATTTTTTAAAATTCTATTGGCATACTTTCAAATGTAATTGGAAATGACACAACCTACATATAGACTGTTAAAATGTATATATATATATTCCAAATAAATGACCTGCCTCTTGAGAAACCTGTATGCAGGTCAGGAAGCAACAATTAGAACTTGACATGGAACAACAGACTGGTTCCAAATAGGGAAAGGAGTACATCAAGGCTGTATATTGTCATCCTGCTTATTTAACTTATATGCAGAGTACATCATGAGAAATGCTGGGCTGGAGGAAGTACAAGCTGGAATCAAGATTGCCAGGAGAAATAGCAGTAACCTCAGATATGCAGATGACACCACCATTATGGCAGAAAGCAAAGAAGAAATAAAGAGGTTCTTGATGAAAGTGAAACAGGAGAGTGAAAAAGTTGGCTTAAAACTCAACATTCAGAAAACTAAGATTATGCCATTTGGTCCCATCACTTCATGGCAAATAGATGGGGAAACAGTGGAAACAGTGAGAGATTTTATTTTGGGGGGCTCCAAAATCACTGCAGATGGTGACTGCAGCCATGAAATTAAAAGACACTTGCTCTTTGGAAGAAAAGCTATGACCACCCTAGACAGCATATTGAAAAGCAGAGATATTACTTTTCCAACAAAGGTCCATCTAGTCAAAGCTATGGTTTTTCCATTAGGCATGTATGGATGTGAGAGTTGGACTATAAAGAAAGCTGAGCACCAAATAATTTATGCTGTTGAACTGTGGTGTTGGAGAAAACTCTTGAGAGTCCCCTGGACTGCAAGGAAAAATCCAACCACTCCATCCTAAAGGAAATCAGTCCTGGATATTCATTGGAAGCACTGATGCTGAAGCTGAAACTCCAACACTTTGGCCACCTGATGTGAACTGACTCGTTTGAAAAGACCCTGATGCTGAGAAAGATTGAAGGCAGGAGGAGAAGGGAACGACAGTGGATGAGATGATTGGATGGTATCACCAACTCAGTGGACGTGAGTCTGAGTAAACTTGGAGTTGGCGATGGACAGGGAGACCTGGTGTGCTGTAGTCCATGGGGTTGCAAAGAGTCAGACACGACTGAGTGACTGAACTGACTGACTGTTGTATGCATATATATATATATATATATATATAAGTGAAGATTGTAACCTAATATTCAAGATATGAAAAAAAATAATAGCATTTTTAGGTACCAAAATATGAGTAAAATATACAACCTAGGTTTCTAAATGACAGAAATAGGTCTGATATAAGGGTAAAGGCAACATTTACATTTTGTAAGAAATGATAGATTAATTTGTTTTTTATTCATTTATTCATTCAAAACCTTGTTACTTAGCTCTATGATGAATACTTTGCTGAGTGGTAACCATTAAAGTTTGTTTTAAAGCAAGGTCTGAATGTGCATTGTAATGCACAGATTTGCTGCATGCAAAGTACAGGAATTCCTTCCAATAATGCATGTGAACTGGTGATATCTTTAAATAATAAAATGCTAAACACAAGCATATAGTCTGGAATTCCCACATGGCAGTGGTGGCTAGGGAAGGCAATTAAGAAGGTGAAATCATGGTAGTAGTCGGCACTTGATCGTAAAAGAGGCAACTTCAAAATGGCAGCATCACCTCGTCTGATTATTAATAAATAAATATTGACGTTAATTTAGCACTTTCCTTCTTCAAAGCACTTTACAAATATTAATTAGTCCTCTTAGGACTATTTGAAATATAATTTCTGAAGTTTGCGTTTTAATAGGATATTCATGATGGTGTTTTTTGGCTTCAAGTACAACAGCTTTTTTTTTCAATTCTCAGAATTTGTTTTTTTCTGGTATTAAAGTTAGTAGAATGAAGGTAGCTAAAGAGCCATTCCAGAAAAGGTTATCTCAGGACACTGAGTTTGGAGTCAGGAGGAACTGCATTTGCATTTTCCCACAGTAATGGAGCAAGATCAGGGTTCAGTTTTCCTAAAGACCTTTGACCAGGGAGAGGTACTTTTAGGTCATCTCATGAACCCATTTTTGCACTCAAACCTTTGTACAGGGTGTCATCCTTACTTGAAACTGCTACTCAAATGGCTAGCAGCTATCATTCTCCTTTTGCTTACTGATTCCTAGGCATCTAGGTTTTATATTTTATAACAGAAAAGTATTCCCTAAATTCTAGCTTTCTTTTTATCATCCAGCAAATGTTCATTAAGTTAACAAATCAAAATAAAATCATAGATGCTTATCTTATAGCTCATAGAATAAGAAATTCAAGATTATATGAGTAACCACATAATGTGTTATTCAAAAAATACTTTTTTAAAACAGTTTTTCATTTACAAAAAATTGAAGGAAAGTTACAGATGGTTTTCATATACTCCCTCAACACCTCCCCTAGCCCTTCCTATAATGAACATCAGCATGGCACATTTGTTAGAATTGATGAGTCAATAGTGATGGTGATGATGGTGGTGGTTTGGTCACTAAGTCCTGTCAGACTCTTGACTCCGTGGACTGTAGCCTGCCAGTCTCCTCTGACCATGAGATTTCCTAGATAAGAACACTGGAGTAGGTTGCCATTTCCTTTTCTAGGGGATCTTCCTGAGCCAGGGATCGAATCCCCCTGCGTTGCATGTGGTCTCCTGCATTGCAGGTGGATTCTTTACTGAGTCACTAGGGAAGCCCATCAGGACTGATACATTATTGGTAACTGAAGTCCATAGCATCCATTAGAGTTCACTCTTTATGCTGTACGTTCTATGTTTTGACAAATGTGCAATGACATATATCCACCATTACTGTATCACACAGAATAGTTTCTCTTGCATGTCCTTGTCAGTTAATAAGAGTTCAACTTCTCTGTGACCACTTACCTTTGTTCCAGACACACCAGCACTTCAAGGAGGTTGTGTCCCTTTGGTGACTGCTTGTAGAAGCACTGCACCATCAGTCTTCTCAGCTCCACTGAGCAGGGAATTTTTCTGTCCCTGTAGAAATGCATTTCATTCAGCCTTACTTGAAGATAAGACCAGGGTCTAAGGGTTGGCGATGAAAGGGAGACATTTGCAATTTAATGCCACTTGACTTATAAGAGGTCTTCCCAAATAGATGTGCCTGTCATGCATCTTGTCCAATTAGGGAACATCCTGTTACTTTTTTTTTGTTTGCCATACCTATTACTTCCCTCACTTCTGCAATGTCCAGGGTCATCACAGGGTCCACTATAACATCCACTCTGTCCAAGCAGCTACAAATGATTCTACTAATCATCGGTAAGGGATTCACCTCTGTATTTTGGATGAGCAGCTTGTCTAACCAAAATAGATATACTGGCTTATGTCCAATTTTTTAAGATGCACAAACCTTTGCTGGACCATAATCACACACTTAGTACACAAGAGCAATCTTTCCGTCTCAACATAGGCATCTAATTGCTTTGTGATTATTTGTCTATGTCTGTTCCCCTTCTAGACTGTAAGCTACATAATGGAAATAAATTATTGTTCTTATTTACTTTACTTACTCTTGAATTCCTCAATAATTTAAATTTCGTCTGCTACATGATAGAGACTCAATTTGGGAATGGGTTTAAAACAAAAAAAATAAAAACAGATTTTTAAAAAGTAGATACAAGGAGCATAAATAAACTAGAAAATCAACTTTATGTAATGCTTCAAGGAGATGATTTTTTAAAAATGTCTAACTTTACTATCCAATCCTCACTCTTAATGAATGTGTAATAGCACATAGAAGATGAAAAGAAGGCGAGAGTATGTTCATGGCTTGCAATATCATTGCATAAAACCTTGATCAAAATATTGTATGTACCTCAAATTCAGTCCCCTTTTGCCCTTGAAGATTACCTCTAAATGCCACTTATAATCACTAAGGATAAAGACACTGATGACAACAATGGCAATTTTTCATTCCCCCAGTGAGAGGCCCCATTCTATTCACCAATGGAGGAAATTCAGGCACTCTTAAAGAACCTCAGAAATATGCAGAGATTCATGACTTTTAGAGAATCATTGTAAACACCTCCTGTTCACCTTTGGGCATCCTCTGGAAATCTCTCTTTGTTACCCTCCTACGTCTGAACCAGGCACCTCACCTAGGTCCCTGTTAGCATGGTGTAGCCTCTATCGTTTTCGTCTCACTCTAGATTGCAGTTGCCTGGATATTTGTCCATTTTCTCCACCAGGCTTCAGGCAACATTAGGACAAAAAGTCAGTTTGCTTTGCTTACTGTATCATATGCTGAACTCAGAGTCTGGAATATAATATGGGGAGGAAGGGAGAGAGGGGAGGTAGGAAACAAGGCAAGAATTAGAGGCAAAAAAGTAAAAAAAAAAGGAATTCAGGAAGGCAAATCTCACATCTAGAAATAATAAACTTTCTCTAACAAGCCCTGGAACATTAAGGTTTAACTGCTTCTCCTAGAATTTTGATTGCACAGAGCTTTTCAGGAAAAACAAAATGCCAACCTAGCAAGGGAAACTAGCTGGCCCACACCTCCTCTGGAACCATCCTTGACACTATGATTAGCCTTGATTTTGCTTTCCCATCTGTTTGATTTATATTAGATGACAGTGGATTAACTGACCTCAGCTATTCTTTACTGCAGTGTTCCATGAGATAGTTAATCACTATAGCCAGATATGGAGATGTCCCCAGCACTAACAACAATGTGGCCCTGTGTTGTGTGTATTGTTTTACCTTGGGTGCGTTTCCTTTGCTGCTTCTGGACTATATGTGATTGTTTTTATCTTTTCTATCATCTGAGATGAGTTTAACTCACTTGTACCCTGTTTGGCTTTATTATTCATACAGGGTAGACTGTCTCTTTCCACTTAACACTTATTTTCTTATTTTATACCTGGCATATGTGTGTATTATTGCTCAAATTAATTGAAGACAGGGACCATGCCCTATATTATAGCTTTATCATTTCCTTTAGTGGCAAAGTTAGTACGTTGAACATAAAAGGTCCTTGATTTTTTTTTTAAAAAAAGATAAAATCTATAAAAAGTAAAAGGAATTTTCTTATCACAAACAGAAATATTTATAATTCAAATCATATAAGCTCCTTGAAAACCTCCAAAATCCTAAGATTTATATTAAGAGTTTAAGATAGTCAAGAAATGTTTTCAAAAATCAGTGGTTATATTTGTATGTGTACCATTTGTGTTTTCATTGGGTCAAAAAATAAAGTGCTTGCTTGTTTAGTTTTGCTTGCTTTTGTTTGTTTGCTTTATGTCAGATACCGAACTCAAGAGTTAAAAGATGTTATTGCAAAGCTTGAACTCTCCTTCTCTGTCACCACCCATGCAGACCTACTAGGCTCCACCCTCACTGATGTCCTAAATGGCATCTTAGCAGCAGAAAGGTCAGAAACAAAAAGCTCCAGGTTCACAAGATTTAAAGGCAAGTTATCAGGAGTTGGACTAGAGCCCCAAACCATACAGGCTATAAGATCAGAGCTTAACTGTTTTTCCATTTTATTGCTCAAGGACAAGAGAGCCTGATGCATGAGACTCCAGAACCATAAACTGTCTACCGAGGTGGCCATTTTATCACGTATGGTTGCGGGTTGAGTACTGACCACACAATTTAAATCGACAGCAGCCGGGCCCTGGTGGAGATGTGAGAAGCGATGTCACACACAACATCCTTTTCCTAATTATTGGGACCCAGACAGGTGGCAGGAAGGGAATGAGGGGTGAGGTGTGGGGAGAAGGAGGGGCGGGGAGGCACAGTGACATTTCCCATCTCAGGAGTACAAGATTCATTACCTCTGATGAAAAGTCACCAGGCTGCGGTGAGTCCTGACATACTCCGTGACAGGAGAAAGTGACATGGCCGTTTGACATTCAGGGCTAGAAGGTTGCCGGTCTGTAATCACTAGTTAAAATTGAATCTTGTACATTGCACCCTGCCAGCACAGCTCAACTCTTGATAATTATTTGGATGCTACTGTATTTGGATTTTATTTCCCCAGCAGAGAGGGGAAGTTGGATTTATAGTGTACTGCTGGGTTAAGATTGGAACAAGCTAGATCTTTTTTATGGTTAATATGGCAGAGCCAAATAAATCTAGAGGTGCTTTTTGTCCCCATTTTAATTTTAAACCCCTTGGGGATGGGGGTGGGGAGTCACAAAAGAATCAAAGAATGAGTCTTCTAATTTTCCATGAACAAGCTACAATTCTGTCTGTGCTAATGTTTTTCTCTTTTTTTCCTTTCAATTCATGATGCTTTAAACCAGCCATCTGGACACGAATGGGGCTGGGAAACACCATTTTGAAATAGCTATAGCCTGAGTAGCCACATGGATGAGGACATAGATGGTCAATGCCACTTAACAACCACTTCTTTATCTGGGGGTCAGGAAAAGGACAAGAGAAATGTTTTACAGAGGGTCATTTTAGTATAATTACAGAGTGGCCTTGAACTGTTGATTTGCATACAGGCATGCTGTGATTCCAACAAGAATATTCTCTCCTCTCATTCCTATTCCAAGGCATGAAAGCTTCCATTCTTTACAGGAGCACAGCCTGTATATTCACCCCATTAAGCCCAGAGGGATCCTGGATGTTAGCTTGACAGGCTCAGTCTAACATTTTGAGTGGTCACAAGCCACATGTTCTTAAAAGGGAAGAGTGATCACAAGAGGTAACTTTATGTACTGACAGAATATGCATTGCCTGTGCACAAGGGTTTAACTGTGCTTTGGGAAGTAGGCAAACTGGCCCCATCTAAGATATCTTTGCCAGTGTCTAAAAGCCCATTATTAGAAAAGGATCAATTTAAATAAAAGCATTGTGTTTCCAAGGGTTCCAAAGTAAGTCACTATTTCTTGGAGGAAAAAAAAATGTATATATATATATATATATATACACTTATATTTATATACTCAAATACTGGCATAGATAAAACATGGTGGAAATTTTGCTGGGAAAGTCTGATAGGCTCTGATCCAAGAGGGCTCAAGAACTGACATTCATTGTTTTGGGGGATTCACTCTGAACCCAGAACTCTCAGCCTTCCTCCAGCTGCAACCTAATTTCTGGCAGTGAACTGTGATCTCATTACTTACAAAGAAGTCTTATCACTTGCTCATCACTAAGTTTTAGGATTGATATGAAAGTGAAAGTAAAAGTCGATCAGTTGTGTCTGACTCTTCTTTGCTACCCCATGGACTATATAGTCCATGGAATTCTCCAGGCCAGAATACTGAATTGGGCAGTCTTTCCTTTCTCCAGGGGATATTCCCAACCCAAGGATCAAACCCAGGTCTCCCGCATTGCAGGCAGATTCTTTACCAGCTGAGCCACAAGGGAAGCCCATGAATACTGGAGTAGATACCCTATCCCTTCTCCAGCGGATCTTTCTGACCCAGGAATCCAACTGGGGTCTCCTGCATTGCAGGTGGATTTTTTACCAACTGGCCTATCAGGGAAGTCCTATAGAATTGATATATGGAACCAGAATTCTGATTAATCTAATTCACAGTGAGACACAACAATGCAACAGGATTTACATGTGAAAGTCACATGACTAGTGCAGACATAACAGATAAACTGGCTAAATTCCAAACAGAAGGTGTCTGTGTGACCAAGTAATCACCAGGGAAGTAGAAATGAATCCAACTCTTCACCTTCTTACTGAGAGAGCAGGTATAGCCAAGGTTGTCTTCACCAAATGTTTTTATGCCTGCTAAATCACTTCAGTTGTGTCCGATTCTTTGTGACCCTGTGGACTACAGCCTGCCAGGCTCCTCTGTCTATGGAATCCTCCAGGCAAGAATACTGGAGTGGGTTGCATGCTCTTCTCCAGGGGATCTTACAAGACAGGGACTGAACCCATGTCTCTTATGTCTCCTTCATTGGCAAGCCGGTTCATTATGCCTTAAGGAGGTGAGATATTCAGCGTCCTCAGTGTAAGGTTCCCTTTCTTCTGATAGTGCTGAGACGGGCTCTGCCAATCCTTGTTTTCTCTCTTCTCCTTTGTTCAGTCTTCAACAGTAAACATCACCCACTGTATCCCTCTCCCACTTTGTACCAGAGAGATTCTATTGACATCAGAGCTCACTCTTAGAAAGTTGTCCTATTTTTCTGTTTTCCTAGTCACTTGCAGACATAAACATTTTAGGATGAATATATTAATTGCTTACTTTCATTCCACTAGACAATCCAATGATAGAAAATCTACTGATAAAAACTTAAGGAGAGGGTTTTTTATTTATTTTTTTTTGTAAAAAGCAAGAATTTCTGAACAGGGAAAATCTAGGAAAGTACCTGAGTCTTGAGAAACTTGGCAGTCGAATGATAAGGCTATTTGGTGAAAGGACATGAACAACTTAAGGAGGTTAATATAGAACACAGAAGAGAGACAGAAAAAGAAAAAGGAAAAAAAAAAAACAGATATATAAAGAAGGCTTGAAATTATGTCTATAATCTCCTAATGGAAACAGAGAAAGGAGTGTTTTGGATACCATGGTTACTGAAATGATGATCCCCAGGATTAGTAAAACTGGGGTACCTGTGTTGGTTCGTGAGTGTGGTTAAAGGAATAACCCAATTTGTCAGTCATATCATATTTGAGCTGTTCCTAAATGTAAAGATTGGATCAAGGGCAATTTCTTTTTTTATGGGCCTCAATTACCTTTGGTTAGGAAGAATAACCTCAATTAAGCCATAAAGCAAAACAACAAAGCTGCAGCTAATAATGGATTTCATCAACAGTATTGCCGCCGGCAAACTGAAGAGCAGTTTCCATATTCCCAGGGTTGGGAAAGGACCTCCTCCTCTTCTCCCCCAACCAGAATCTCCCATATCATACATGGGTCACTTCAAGGCCTCCTCTTTCATGAATCTCTCTATTTAACCCTTAGAGTTGATCTTTCCTTCCCTTAATTTCTATAGAATTTTATCTTCTTATATAAACATATCACATTATTAGATTGTAAAGTTATTTCTGTATTTATACATCTTGCTTGAATGAGCAACTATAGCCTGAAGGTAAGAAGTTTCTGACACCTAAAGTTAAACTTTGACCTCCTGGAAACTCAATTTTCTTAACTATTAAGATAAGGAAATGAGAATATGGACCTCAGAGGTCACTTCAAGCTCTAACATTCAACTGAAACTGTGGTGTGCTTCTCGAACTTCTCCTAGAAGAGAAATGTATTTTTCTTTGTTTAATTTGTGCAACTCTGTGTTTGTTCAGCCCAGTGTGAGCAGAACACTGTAAGAGCAATGCTTGATACTAGACTCCAGACACACCATAGATACAGCCCAATGACAGCCTTCCATATGCGGCAACGTCAGCTAGATGTGAAACCAGCAAAATTGTCCTGTGAAGTGACTGCTGGTTCTGTAGCTAGGACATAGGAACTCTGTGCGTTGTGGACTCAAAGTTTGTGTGTGTGTGTGTGTGTCTTTGACCTTCCATTTTCGAATATTGTGCTACCAGACTCTTTCTAGCCTCATCTTGTTTATATGTATTTCTGAGGAGATCAAGCTGTCTGAAGCCTTCTACTCCTACAGCTCCCAGTTGTGAGCTTTTCCCACAGCTTTTGATGCAATTAGCATCCTGGAATATTGAACAGAAGCAATTTCATCCTGCAATCAAGAATACTTCAGCTATGGTTAGATGTGAGTTATTGCTGCACACAGAAAGAAAGCTAGCCTATGAGAGGTAGCATGGCTCACAGGTGAAGAGAACATAAGCCTGCCAACATCTAGAAGAGCATGGCTTGCCTTTTGATAGTATAATTATTTTAATATGCATAGTAGTGTTCTTTTGAAGAATATTGATTGTGTTCATTGGCATCACACAATTGGGGATAAAATAATCAATATTCCATTGAACAGGGGAGATGGGGATAGAATTTGTGGCAGCCTCAAGTGAAGCCTAAAGATTACACCACTGGATTTGGATAGATTTTCTTTACTTTCCTTCAAATTTGTATGTTACCCAAAAAGGAAGAGTTTTGTTTCTAAGTTGGGTTAGAGTTTATTACCCATTTTAGGAATACTAGGAATAGGAATCTTCTTTTTCCCATACATCCCCTGGCTACGCTATCTGATCATTTAGCAGGAAACACTTTCTGCCTTCCTGGGGGCTGTTAATTCAAATGCAGAGGGAAAACATGGGTTTGCCTTTTGTGCCACTCTCTTAATCAAAGTGATTTTCTGAAATGCAACTGTAGAAAATAGACTCTTTTATTTTAGGATCAGCAGCAGTTTTTACAATGTTAGGCAAACCTGAGCCCCTCCTTAAAATGTCAGGAAAACAAAAAACCATCCCCACCTGAAAGCCCTCTTGTCTTGAAAGGATTTTTTCGGCTGTTTCCCTTAAGCTGCTTTCTCCTTCTGTGCAACTTCCCAATCCCATTCACAAACTGTTGCCATGGTAAATAATTATATCACAGATGAATTGTGTACACTTCCTTTTCATAGCTGGAAGAGAAATTGTAGAGGAAAGGGGAAAAAATCAAAATCCTTTAAAATTACAGGGGAGATAGCTGAGGAAAGATTGCCTCCTCGTTAACATAATTAGCTCCATGAATTATAAATTGGTATTAGAACTTGCTCTTCATGACAAAAGGAGTAATTATATTTACTCATGTAAAATTAAACAATACCAAAAAAATTAATGGGACTCACCAGAAGCTCTCTTGACATTATCATAAAATTCAGAGATCTGAATACCCCACAAACTGAAGTGATTTAAGCAGCATAAACTTTAATGCTGCTCAAATGTACTATGTAGAAATATATCTCCTGGCTAGTTTATAATTGTAGTACTCCATGTTCAGAACACACAAACATACATACAGCAGTAGCAACAACAACAACAGCAATAACAGCAAGCTCTTAAATGCTTTCTTTCCATAGACTGATGCACAGAAAAGTCCAGATGTAGAAGTAATTTCCACAGAAAATACTTTTTTTGTATTGACTATTCTAAAGTCAAAGCCTCCAGACTAGAAGGTAACCTGTTAAACAACTCTCAAATACCTCTAAAAGAGGGGCTGATTGAGAAAAGGCTAATTTGTCAAACTAGCTTTGCACACCTAGAAAGATTCCCTATAGGACAAAGGTCTTCAGCCTCCAGAATCTAGTACCTGATGATCTGAGGTGGAGCTGATGTAATAATAATAGAAATAAAGTGCATGATAAATGTAATTCACTTGAATCAGCCTTAAACCAGCAACCCCCCCCCCCACACACAGTCTATAAAAAAATTTGTCTTCCACAAGACCAATGATTACCAACATTCAACTATACGAACTGTATGAAACGAAACAAAGATAATACTTACTTGTATCCAAGTAGAGGAGCCTGGGGTGAATTCAGGTGTCTTTGGAGAAAAGCTTGACTCATACACTAATTCAGCCATCAAGTTCATTTGGGGGGATCCACAACTGTACATGGCTTGTTAGGAATGGGAGGAGGAGAACAGCGAATAAAACTGCAAGATGTTTTCTATACTTCCAGAATTTACACATCCTAGAAACCCAGCCTTGCATTTAGAATAATATGCAGCCAAAATGAAGCTTAAAGAATATGACAAAGTGATTAAATCGTATGTTAAGTGAAAAAGCAAGTTATAAAATTGCTATTCTAATGATGCCTGGTGTGTGCATATGGGATGACAATCTGTCACTGTTTTTCCTCCTGACCATCCTTCCTACTCCAGGACTTCTGGAGTCTAGCTTGATTCACTTTGCTGTTTAGAAGTACCATTGAATCTGTCCTTCACTTCGTATCTGAGAATGTTAATCCAGGACACTCAATAGGACAACTATAATGGTAGGGAGTGGGGAGGAAGCCACACCTAAGGGAAGAATCAGGATCTTCCATTTCAAGGTACCACCCAGAGAAACATTAGGAAACAGATGGTGCACCGAAGTTGAGTAATCAGGAGAGATTAATAAAACAGGGTATTCAGAAAAATGCAGGCAGGTTTAAAGAAAACAACAAGGCATAATGCACTATTCCAGGATTAGTGACAGTAAAGAGTCCTCACAAACCCTGAAGGAATAAAAGGAGTATGTGCTTACCAGAACTTTTAGGGAAGCTGTAGGCTAGGAATACCAAGCAGGAGTTGTGGCCTTTGGTAGTAGGACAGGTCCAACCTGTGGCAACTTGGCCAGACAGGAGCAAGAAGAATGAATATTCCAATTTGACACTCTTGCCTTTTAGTCTTCTGCAGCTATCTTCCATTGGCCAAGCTCAATGCAAAACCAGAGCAAGGTTTTTGTTTTTGTTTTAATGTATTTGCTTTGGATTATAAATATTATTCTCTTTGGGCACAAAGCATGATGGAAAAGGGTGAGGGGTAGATCTAGAGAAATCATAAGAAATTGCTAACACAAATAAGTAAGAGACTGGGAGACAACTTTTTGAAAGATTAGCAAGTTTTTCACTCTAGAAAACTATTTCCAAATGAAAAAATTTGTCATTAAATTAAAAAAATTATAATGTTGAAAATCTGGCATAAATATTTATTATGGACTATATTACTTTAAAGTTAAATGGTTTTGAACCCAATGAATCATTCAGCTTAGTAAAATATATTTAAATTAATTTTTGAGGCCTCAGTTGCCTCACCAATAAGACATTTTCAACAGCAATTTTGTTATATGAATAAATGAATGAAAGAATAAACAGTGGAACTCCCTAGGAAAATTCTCCCTCTCAGTGGTAACATCCTTGATTAGATTTTGCTAGTTTTTTATTCATGATCTTGCTTTCCTCACCACAGTAGTCTCCACCACTTTTCATATCCAAAGAGATTAGTTTTGTTTTCCTCCAAATAACGTGCCTTGAGGCTCATGGTAAGTTTTACAGTAAGGCCATTGGGGAAAAATAGTATTTTCTAATGATGTGGCATAGTTGATTTTTATTTAGAATTACTATGTTATCATTTGTAAATAACTCATTAAATATATGTGCCATGATTATTTACTGTGAGGAAAATTGATACTCTCTTTTTCCAGGCTAACAAACTGGTATTAAATATATAATAGCAAAACTATTTTTTGTGTAATAGGTCATATTAAATTCTGTCCTTTTAAAAATGACTCTCTGCATTTGTTTTCTAGACTATTTATCTAATGTATTCTATAAATCTCTCTTTTTTAGCATATGGCTCTGATTTTATTAATACCACAAAACCACATAAAGGTTTTTAATAATGAAAATTGTCTTTGTCACTTAGAGAGACTAATGTTCTCAATGTTGTAGATATTAAAAACCACCAGAGAAGAGGAACTAGAGTTAAAGAAAGAACAAAGTAAGAAAACCATATTTTGTTTTTAGATAGTATGTGTGGTAAAGTGTAATGATACACAGACAAAACAAGGTCAAAGCAGTAATGGAAAAGGCATGACATCTATACTGTCACACATGTCCCTTTCCCATGGGAGACACCACAGGCAGATCATAGCACTGCTTGTCCTCATGCATTGTCCTTGATGCGATTTTACCATCTTGCTTCTTCTGGTGCTATCAGCTTTCCAGTCCCGATGGATCAGAGGCAACCACGACTTCTGCAAGTGCCCAGAATATCAGACGTGTTCATCCAATATCTCATTTTCCAATGAAAATAACCTTTAGCATTTATATGTTAATTCTCTGTAATAAATGAACATGCTTTCTTTTCTACTATGTTTACATTGAAAATGTACTGCATGACTATGATTTACAATTCTAGAACTTATGTAACCTCATTCAGGGATACTCACATTCACTGAGAATCATCAAGCAAGGGAGTTAGAGAAACGAAGTGCAATTTTATAGTAATAATAACTGTGAAAACTTTTGTGACTGTAGTAAACACTTAACTGTGGTAAACATAATTTCATCCTTTTTAAACACTTAATCTCATCCTTTTCAAAAATGTGAGGTGTTATTATTCTAACTTTACAGTTGAGGAAACTGAGGCTCAGAGGATTATGTAAATTACCCAAGAATACTCAGCTAGTACCCAGTATGAACTCTACAGTCATGATAAATATCCATTTTTGAGGACATAAATTTCATAATAATGGTTAAAATAAATATCATATTAATCAATAAATTGGATTCAAAGAAGATAAGTGAATTTCCCAGGCCATGTAGGTGCCAAAGTTTCAGCTGAGGATTGAATACTAGTCCACCAGATTCCTGAGTTAAGGTATGCATTATCTCCACTTCCACCAAATATCTGCCTAATAAAGTCATGAATTTAACAATTCTGATTGGACTAACTTCTGAAAGAAAACCTAGGGAAAATTTGACTATATACTTCTTTGAGTCAGAACCTGCCTCCTCTTCCATACCTTTGAGATGGGTCGCAGTCTGGTCAGTAAAAGTATATGATGTAAAAGTGGAGTGAAAATCAGATCATACTATAAATAGACAATTAGTGGAGAAGGAAATGGCAACCCACTCCAGTGTTCTTGCCTGGAGAATCCCAGGGACGGCGGAACCTGGTGGGCTGCCGTCTATGGGGGTCACACAGAGTCGGACACGACTGAAGTGACTTAGCAGCAGCAGCATAAATAGGCAAATAGCGTAGAGCAATGTTTGAAACAATATCTGCATTCACATCTCAGCTCTCCGTATACTGGATAAGGAACTGCCTCCCAAACAAATGTTGCTGGAGGTCTGCATGGCATTCAGAGTGGCTCCTTGCCTGCTGGTTGAAATCCTCATCAGGGCGAGTTCCAAAAAGAAGTTACCCACCTAAAGGCTGTCGACTTCTATTAGATCACACTGGGCAATAATTTCAATTTTCATGTTTCTGTACCATAAAAAAAGGGGGGAAAAAAAACTTCATATGTGCCAAAGCTTAGCTGCCAACTGTTGGGGGGAAAAAAATTTGATTTCTATTGAATATTGCACTTTGGAATGAAAGAAAACATTGTCTAAATGAAGCTGAGGCTCTCAGTCACCTATGCCTATATTACTGTGAAATCAATTATGTGGGCTCTTTCGAAAGTTACTGATTGTAGCAAATTGAATGGCCTTCATTTCAGCATAATTTGGAGAGGTTGATGTAATCAGAGACCTTACACCACGATGAAATACAAGATTTGTGATATTCAGATGGTTAAAAAAAAAAAAAAAAAAGCTACAGTGGTTAAGCTTGTTCTGTACCTTCCGCTTACTGGCTGTAATGCGTTCCTAAGTACAAATGAAATTGTTTTGATGAAGGCGGTGATGGTTCTGAAGGGATGTGTGAAGGGGTAAGGGACTGGAAATAAGGTTGCTGGAAATCGTACTCTTGTCCTCATGTGCAAGAAGGCTGCAGAATCTAACCCTAGACCTAATTGGCTACAAATGAAACACTTTAATATCAAATCTTGAGTTATACCCCAGAGCTGAGGTTCAAGCATAGATGTGAGGAGAGGTGAAATGCTTGATTTTTCTGTCTATGATGTTTGTTCCACTTCATTCTTTTGGAAGTCTAAAAGCCTAAATAATTGCTCTCCAAATTATAAATTGATTCTCTCTAACCTCAAGACAGTGCTTGACTTGAGAAAATTCGTAGTAGGTTTGGTTTCATTGCATTTACCTAAATGAAAATTGTTGTGTGCACTTACATATGAGAAGCAGCATGTTCGTAATCAAGCGTTCTGTTTTGTAATAGGTCAGTTGTCACTGCCAGTGCTGAGACTTGTTTGCTTTAAATCAATGGCAAAGTGATCATACTCCATCAAGGGTCTAAGAGTTATGTGAGCACGGGTTGGCCTTTGGGAGGGTAAAGATGCTAAACAGAAACTTACTTCTTACAAGGTGTTTGGGACATTTTCTAGCTTTGAGAATTAGTGTGGCTTTCAGCTTCGGAGCCAGGCAGCAGAGTCATCTCCCTTTGTATTCAGAAAGTTTAGCATTTGTTCTTTCCTCAACGATTTCAAAAAGCCCAACTTAAGAACAAAAAAATTGATGACAGTTTTTCTGTAACACTGAAAACAGATCCCTCATTTGAACATAGTTCTTACCCAGAGTTAAGAGAGCTTGATATAGTGAGGAAAAGAATCTGGGTTCAATCTTCAGTCCTTTGCCTTGAATCCATGGTTGGTTGACCCGGCTGAACTTCAGTGTTTTCACTTGCATGTGGGATCAAGTGTGTAGATAAAGTGAAGGATTAAATTCCAAAATGAAGGTGTTTCAGTGCATTTTCTCATAAAGATGAGAAAATATCAGTTATTATCCATTCAACTAATTTGTGAGACCTCTAAATGCAACAGTCAGGTTTTCTCTTTGCAGAGAACATTTAATACATATGAGGTTTTTCAGTTATTTCTTGCTTGAGATAAAATGTCTTAGAAGGAAAATGGATTGGAGTTCAAAAACTCTTACATCAATCCCAGACCTAACAATACAATTTTAAAAAAGATTTTTTTTTCTGGGTCTATAAATGAAAAGGTATATTGAAAAACATTTATAAAGGTTTTTTTAGAACTAAATTCTGTGATATAAAATTTTATTTTTTGAAATATAAAGTGAAATTCACCAATGTTTTAAATGTAAATGTGTATATGCATTTATCTATTAATGCATGCATGCATATCATATTTTTGGATGTATGTGCATGTGTGCTAAGTTGCTTCATTCATGTCTGACTCTTTGTGACCTTATTCACTGTAGACCGCCAGGGTCCCCTGTCCATGGGATTTCCAGGCAAGAATACTTGGGTGGGTTTTCATGCCCTCCTCCTGGAGATCTTCCCAACCCAGGGATCAAACCCACATCTCTTATGTCTCCTGCATTGGCAGGTGGGTTCTTTACCACTAGCACCAAATGGGAAGCCCATAGTTTAGATACCTGGTATCAATTGGACAGCTTCCATGTATGAAGTCTAACAAACATACACGTACTCACATGTAAACTTTCTATATTTCTAATTGCTTCCTTTTTAAAAATAATATTGAGTTGTATGGGCTGTTTGTGTGCTTTGGATATTAACCTCTTTTCAGTCACATTGCTTGCAAATATTTTCTCCCATTCTGTAAGTTATCTTTTCATTTGTTGATTGTTTCATTTGTTGTGCAAAAGCTTTTAACTTTGATTAGGTCCCATTTGCTTATTTTATTTCTTTTTTCTTGGGAGACTGATCTAAGGAAATATTAATACAATTTATGTTTGAGAATGGTCTGTCTATCTTTTCTTCTAGGAGTTTTATAGTGTCATGCCTTATATTTAGGTCTTGGTTATGGTGTGAGGGAGAGTTTTAATATCATTGATCTATATGTAGCTGTTTAGCTTTTCCAACACCACTTGCTGAAGAGACTGTCTTTTCTCCATTGTATACATTGCCTTTGTTGTCATAGATTAATTAACAGTAGATGTGTGGACTTATGTTTGGGCTCTCTATTACGTTTCATTAATCCACGTGTTAGTTTTTGTGCCAATACTATATATTCTGCTTTGATTACTGTAGTTTTGTAGTATTGTCTGACATCTGGAAGGATTATCCCTCCAGTTTTGTTATTTTTCCTTTGATTACTTTGGCAATTCTGGTTTTTGATGGTTCCATATATATTTTTGGATTATTTGTTCTAGTTTTGTGAAAAATGTCATGGGTATTTTGTCAGGGATAAAATTAAATCTGTAGATTGCTTTTAGTAGTATGGATACTTTATGGATATTATTTTTTGTCAGTTCAGGAGCATTGGATATCTTTATATTTCTTGGAATCACTTTTAATTTACTTTATCAAAGATTTATAGTTTTTAGCATTGAGGTCTTTCACCTCCTTGGTTAAGTTTATTCTTATATACATCTTTTTTCTTTTTTTAATGAAATTTAAACTGGATTTTTTTTTTTTTACTTTCTATTCATGATATTTCATTAATAGTGTAAAGAAATACAGTGGATTTATGTGTGTTGATCTTGTATGTTGCTATCTTACTAAATTCATTTATTAGCTCCAAGGTTTTGTGTGGAGTCTTTAGGGTACTCCAACTTCTATACTTTTAAATTACTTGAAGCAAGATACTACCATCACACTTTATCCTAATTTTAAAATGTAATATATTTTATTGAGAAAAATATTATATTATCAACTAAGGAAACAATGGAAATTAAAAAGCAGTGAAGAAGTAAAGCACAAAGATTTTTTTTTAATATTTAGTATATAGTGTTAGAAAATAATTTCTTCTTCTGACAGAAGTTTTACTAAGGAGACAGAAGAGCTTACTGGGGAATACTTTCTTGATTTTGGATCAAGATACATCTGCTGGTATGTACCAGATCCTAGTGCAGAGAACTGAGGATGAAGTTATTCAGTTTTAGTAGGAATCAGTATGTGCTAGATATTACTAAACAGTCTAGCTTCTTGAAGAAATAGAATCAATAGGAGATATCTATATCTATGTTGATGCTGCTTAGTCACTTCTGTCATGTCCCACTCTATGTGACCCTATGAACTGCTGCCCACAAGGCTCCTCTGTCTGTGGGATTTTCTAGGCAAGAGTACTAGAGTGGGTTGTCATTCCCTCTTCCAGTGGATCTTCTGACCCAGGGACTGAACTCTAGTCTCTGCATTGCAGGCAGAGTCTCTATGTCTGAGCCACCAGGGAAGCCCCATCTATATCTATAACTAATTTATATCTATACTGAAATCTATAGCTCTCTATATAAATATATCTAATGTTATTCCTATGGAAAAAAGTTTAAAAACAAAGAAATGTTAATAAATTACATTACAGGGGAGTTTTTAATTTTCTCAAAATAAAATTATTAAAAAAAAAGAAACCCAGCAATCTCTGCATCTTTACACAGTCTGTACTAACTTTACTCTATCTCTATATTGTAATAGGTTCTAGTGGATTTCTACCTTGCCCTGTATTTTTTACTTTACATACGGAGGAGTTACACACATAAACAAAAGTGTATGCATAACTTTTGCTTGAGATTATTTTATAATCATCTAGGGAAGAAAATCAAACACATACAAGTATTGGAGAAAGAGTAGACTTTATTTAATCCACTGCTAGATTTTCTGGGGTAGCCAGAAAGAATCATAAAAAACAGAGTCAGATAGAGCTTAAAATATTTAACCAAGGAGAGATTGGGACATGAAATGAACCTTAAGAGATACCTTGAAGCAAAAGGGCAGGAAAACATCCCTGCCATTAGCAAAACACACATCTAAGTTGAATGATGAGTGGAAGAGTGTATCCTGCATTAATGCTATTTTAAAATTCTGTCTGAAGCAACTGATGTCTTGAATTAAAACACAATCTAACCACATTCTCAAAAAACTTCTTAAAGACTCAGACAACCACAATGGTGTGATCAGTCACCTAAAGCCAGACATGCTGGGGTGTGAAGCCAAGGGTGCCTTAGGAAGCATTACTACTAACCAAGCTAGTGGAGGTGATGGAATTCCAGCTGAGCTATTTCAAATCCTTAAAGATGATTCTGTTAAAGTGCTGCACTCAATATGCCTTGCTCTGTACACCTCTCTTAACACATTCAATCCATCTGATAATCAAAGATATGAAGCATTTCAACAAATTTCTTTATGTAAATTCAAACATTACCAGTCTACCTTTTGCTCACCTGCTTCATTAGGCTATGATTATTGTCCTTGAAAATAAATGTATTAGCTGCATTTATTCCCACCCAGTATCTGTGTTAATTCAAAAATAAATGCTATCTATATTATCCAGATCAATGTATCTCACTTTAAAAATACCAAGATATATTGCTTCATATGAGTCATATGATAGGGTCTACCAATCTAGTCACAATGATTCACCTCTGAACTGTCAGGGTTTTGATTTTTTTTTTCCAACACAATATTGAAAAGATAAGAGAAAAACCTACAATAATTATAGAAACATTATTTCTAAAAATAGTATTTTCAAAACACAGAATTCTCCAGTAATAGAATAATAAGTCATCTCATGGGTGCCCTGTTAGTGAAGACATCCAAAGAGAGTTGGGATGACTTTCTTGTTCCTTCCAGGCTACTGGAAGAGAAGTTGTGATTTAGACCGGGTTTGGACTACAGGACTTTTGTTTCTAGCTATTCTGCTCTAGCTTCTCACTACTTCCCTTGACTTTTAAACTTTTAAACTCAGTTTCCTCATCATTTAGATGAAGATGAAAAACCTATCTCATTCTGTTTCCCTTAAAGATTCAATTACATAGTACCTTAACTCTTCCAGCTTAGTGCAACCTCTGGAAATGTTGTAATCCCCACCCCATGTCACCCTCTTTATTAGCTTTGCCAGAAAATACATTCATTCTCAAATGCAAAAATATAGCTAAATGCTAATACCACCAAGATCTTTTTTCCTGAATCCCCTATTCAAAAGTACTTTCCAACTCCAATAATAATTTTATTTGTACATCTTCATTAACACTTATCACTATCTAAACATGTATTTAATGTCCTCCACTTCATTGTCAACTTCTTGAAATGAAGAACCACAATGTGATTCACCTGGGTATCTTCAGGAAATGAGTAGTATAACATCAATAATGCACATTTATTGAGGATTGATATATGTCAGGTGCTCTTCTTGGCTATTTTACTCTTCTCAAAATCCTATATCAAAAAGTAGTAGTATTCTTAGTTTATAGAATAAAACAAAAAACAAAACCCTGATATTTAGGAAAGTTCAGCAACTTGCTGAAATCACATAACTACCCAAGAATTTGAGTGTAATTTTGAAACAAGACTGATCCCAGAAGTCATCTCTTAACCTCTATGTTATAAGTGTGGTGGTCTTGGCCTGAATATAGCCTTTGGTAGTGAAGATTCATTCTGTAATTTATGCTGTTAATAAGCCTGTTTATTTTAAATAGGAAATAGAGAGATTCCTAGATGGAAATTGTCATAACATTTTCATATAGGGGTGGATGGGTAGTAACTAAAGAGCTAACCAGAATATAGTGGTGTCAACTAGGAAAGGCTAGATCCAGACATAACAATCAGGAAGGCCCATGGAGAAGATAGGCTAGGAAGGAAGACTGAACACTGAGTCCAGAGAGAAGAACTTCTGTGTCCAGAAAAGTAGCCACTATCACACAGATCCAATAGAGATAAAGGGGAGCATCTTAAAAGGCAGATGGAGCATGGACATGTTTCAGAGATAGAACTGTATGCAGAAATCCAATAAGGTAGCATATGAGGTTCAGTTCTATGGCTCATCAGTTTCTCAGAGGAAATTATTAGAGGAAGGTACATCTCTGGTCCTAGAGGAAATATGTATTGAGACAGTGACAGAGGCTGAGACTTTCAGGCAGGGGTCTAGTAACTGACCAAAAAGAAAAAGAACATGCTAATTGCATCACAATATCAAAATAGACATCTTATGTGCTAGAAAAATGTAGAAGGACAGAGACAAACTACAACCACTGTTGACATAATACTCAGAAAAATGAAATAGTTACATATTTAAGCCAAACTTTTGGTGGAATTAAATATGTTCATTACAGATAGATAAATGGTTGTACATCTATCTATAGACTTTTTCTTAATTTATTTATTTTAAATTGAAGGACAGTTACAATATTTAGTTGGTTTCTATCTTAGGTCAACGTGGATCAATCATAGGTATACATATGTCCTTTGCATCTTGAGCCTCCCTCCCAAGTCCATTATTTATAGATGTTTGAGGGAAAAGACCTAAGCAGATTCTGATAGGCAAATTTCATAGGGAGAGTCAAACTGACTTACTGAATCCTAATGAAATTAAGGCAACATCATATTTTAATGTAAGCACCTTAAAGAATTCTCTAATAGGCCTATAACCAATATGCTGTCTCTGATAGCAAAAGACAGAGATTGTACAGAAATAATGGCATTATTTCTTCTTCAATTATAACTTTGCCTTTCAAATTTTATCATTCTCAAAAGAACTCAGATTTCTTGGTTAAAGTCCAGTTTGTGGGTCTCAACTTCAGAGTATCTGATTCAGTATGTTTGCGGTGAGTTCTAATACTTTGCATTTCTAACAACTTTTCAGGAGATACGGTTGATCTCAGAACGAGATCACAAGTTAAGAACCCCTGAATTCAGGTAAAAGTTCTAAGTTCCTAAGTATTACTAATAAGAATGGATCCAAAATGTCACCAACACCAAATAGGGAGTAGAAAACACTGGCAGAAAACAAAGAAACAAAAGCATACTTGCCCAAAGATGATTTTTTTTTTTCCATGGAATTTGAGATGTCTGAAATGTGACCATATTCATGAATTCCTGGATTCTGATACTTGCTTGTTTATATCTAGGACACAAACTACAGCTCTCAGTCTTAGTGGTCTAGATTTTTGTTTGAAATTATAGTAACTTCCAAATATATCCTTAGGTAGACTTCTACTCCAGAGTGATTTTGTTTCCACCAACACATTAATGTGACATTTTAAAATTGTCTTTCCATGAAATTGGGTGTCTTCCCAAATATCCCAGTTTTTATAATTGTGCATCTGAATTTACTTAGAAAAAATTACTTTTAATGTGAGAAAAAGTATTGACAAATGAGGGCTTCCCAGGTGGTGCTGGTGGTAAAGAACTCACTTGCTATCACAGGAGGCATGAGACTTGGGTTTGATACCTGCATAGGGAAGAGCCCCTGGAGGAGGGCATGACAATCCACTCCAGTATTCTTGTCTGGAGAATCCCACGGACAGAGGAGCCTGGTGGGATGCAGTCTATGGTGTCACAAAGAGTCAGAAGCAACTGAAGTGACTTAGCATGCATTGACAAATGAAATGGTCCTGAACAGAAGTATTAAGAAGGGGAGTGAGGCACAATCATATTTCTATAAAGATTAAGATAAGTCAGGACCCATAGTTACCAGCAATGTCAGAGTTGAGAAGCAGGTGTCCAGCATTAATCCATGTAGACTCATGACATTAATGGGAGTCTTGTGGCTTTATTCCCAAGCACTTCTTTGAACATTTATCCCAAGATATGAATTAATACAATGTAGTTCCTGTACTGCTGGGTCTTATTGCTTAATTAATGTGATCATAATGACAGCAGGGAACTCTAAATTTTCCATGTCACTTCATGTCCTATAAAGTTTCAGTAGAGTAATGAGCTTCATAAGAAGATGAGTCATTTGCATTTGAAGGTTTAAGTGACAGGCTTAGAGGCATTGTCCACCATTAAAAGAAGCTATGCAAAGATATTGGTTGAGAAAGGCATATGATGTGTACCATATTCTAATATTTATGGTTAAGCATCTTGGAGCAAATTCTAATAATTAACCTATTCATTTGTACCATATTTCCATAGTACCCCTAAGAAAGAAATGATGTGTTAACTTGATATACGAATAACTATTAATTTTTCCTTTCAACAGGTAGTTATAAATTATCCCTATAAGCAAGCTATTACCCTTTAGCATTCTGTGTGTGGTGGAGTCAAGGCAGAGGTGGAGTAAGTCAAGTAAATATGCATACCTTCCCACAATTTTGTACAGAAACATTTTCCTCCAAGTTCTTAGATTTACTGTTGTTTTCCTGTATTTGTCCTATGTGTCATCTGTAACATTTGAAACCATGACTGTCTCTTTTCCTTCTTAAATTTTTCTTCTCCCTGTTTTATAATGACAAACCCTTTTGTCCTTATTATGTAATCCTGACACTACTCTTATTCTTTGACTGCTGCTGCTGCTGCTAAGTCGCTTCAGTTGTGTCTGACTCTGTGTGACCCCATAGACGGCAGCCCACCAGGCTCCCCTGTCCCTGGGATTCTCCAGGCAAGAACACTGGAGTGGGTTGTCATTTCCTTTTCCAATGCATGAAAGTGAAAAGTGAAAGGGAAGTCACTCAGTGGTGTCTAACTCTTCGTGACCCCATGGACTGCAGCCTACCAGGCTCCTCTGTCCATGGGATTTTCCAGGCAAGAGTACTGGAGTGGGGTGCCATCGCCTTCTCTGTATCCTTTGACTATCTGTCATTAATATAACCATTCAATACAAGATGTCTCCCTAGGTTATGCTCTTGACCTTCCTCTCTGCTTCGTCTTTAATATTTCTTTGTGTTATCTCATGTATTTGCACAAACTTGAACTGTCACCTACAAGAAGGTAAGACCCCAAAAAGTGTATCAGAGGATCATAAAGTAAAATATGCAACTAAAACACACAAGACATGCAATATTCCATCCAGGTCTCATGCTGTATTAAGGAAAACCACCTCTGCACTAGTGTTTATCAAGGTAATAAAAGAGATTTTTCACAATAAAGCTAATACAGACGAGCTGAAATAATTCTTTCGTTTCATACTATCCTGTAGCATGGTACATCACATTACACTTATGAGTTAGAGGAACATCAAGATATTTGGAAGGGTATCCTTTAGGTTTCTGTACTAGAAGTATGCATACTTAATGGTATAGGAAATCATTTACCTGACTTATTATACACTCTGCAGTCTAAAAGGCTTTACTGCTGCTGCTAAGTCGCTTCAGTCGTTTTCGACTCTGTGCGACCCCATAGACGGCAGCCCACCAGGCTCCCCCATCCCTGGGATTCTCCAGGCAAGAACACTGGAGTTGGTTGCCATTTCCTTCTCCAATGCATGAAAGTGAAAAGTGAAAGTGAAGTTGCTCAGTCGTGTCTGACTCTTAGCGACCCCATGGACTACAACCTACCAGGCTCCTCTGTCCATGGAATTTTCCAGGCAAGAGTACTGGAGTGGGGTGCCATTGCCTTCTCTGCTAAAAGGCTTTATATGGCCTCTATTTCAAAATCTAATGTGATTCAGAGAAGGAATGATACTGTTTCTCCAATATACAAGTTTATATCATAGTGAAAGCAGTGTACTGCTTTAATTGCATGGGCTATCAAGAAGTGATCATCACAGGATCTCAAGTTTTTGGAGTTTAAGATTTACCAGGAGCTTGAAAATAAAAACTGGAATGGTCTCCATAGACAACAATATGAAAGTTGTTGAAAAAATTAAGAATAGAACTACCATATGATCTAGGCATTTCACCCTGGTGAAAATATATGAAGAAAATAAAAACATTAATTCTAAAAGTACATGCTCCACAATGTCACAGCAGCATTATTTAACAGAGCCAAGATATGTAAGGAAACTAAGTGTCTATCAACAGAAGAGTAAAGAAGATGTGATATGGAGTGCTGAGTCAGTCTCTCAGTCATATCTGACTCTTTGAGACCCCATGGACTGTAGCCTGCTAGGCACCTCTGTCCATGATATTCTCCAGGCAAGAATACTAGAGTGCATTGCGATTTCCTTTTCCAGGAGATATGGAACATTACTAAGCAATTAAAGTAACAATATTCCATTAAAAAAATAATAAAATTCTATGTTGTTGCATTTGCTACAACATGGGCAGAACTAGAGGGTATTATGCTTCAGGAAATGTCAGAGAAAGACAAATAATGTATATTATTAATTATATGTGGAATATAAAAAATAAAACAAATAAATAAATATAACAAAACATAAACAGACTCCCAGGTATAGAAAACAAACTAGTGACTGCCATTGGGGAGAGAAAATGGGGAGGAAGGCCATATAGTGTAGGAGTTTAAGTGTTACAAACTAAAAGTATGTCAAAAATAAATAAGCTACAAGGCTACACTGTACAGCATAGGGAAAATAGCCATTATTTTATAATAACTTTAAATGAAGTATAATTATCAAAATACTGAATCACTAAGCTGTATATCTGAAGTTAATATATTATAAACCAACTATCACATCAGTTCAGTCAAGCAGGCGTGTCCGACTCTTTGCAACCCCATGGACTGCAGCACTCCAGGCTTCTCTGTCCATCACCAACTCCCGGAGCCTACTCAAACTCATGTCCATTCAGCTGGTATTGCCATCCAACCATCTCATCCTCTATCATCCCCTTCTCCCACCTTCAATCCTTCCCAGTATCAGGTTCTTTTTAAATGAGTCAGTTCTTTGCATTAGGTGGCCAAAGATTTGGAGTTTCAGCTTCAGCATCAGTCCTTCCAATGAATATTCAGGACTGATTTCCTGTAGGATGAACTGGTTGGATCTCCATGCAGTCCAAGGGACTCTCAATAGTCTTCTCCAACACCATATTTCTAAAGCGTCAATTATTCGGTGCTCAGCTTTCTTTATAGTTCAACTCTCACATCCATACATGACTCCTGGAAAAACCATAGCTTTGACTAGATGTACCTTTGTTGGCAAAGTAATGTCTCTGCTTTTTAATATGCTGTCTAGGTTGGTCATAACTTTTTTTCCAAGGAGCAAGCATCTTTTAATTTCATGGCTCTAGACACCTTCCACAGTGATTTTGGAGCCCCAAAAACAAAGTCACTGTCACTGTTTTCATTGTTTCCCCATCTATTTGCCATAAGTGATGTGGCAAATGGAAGTGATGGGACTGGATACCATGATTGCAGTTTTATGAATATTGAGTTTTAAGCCAACTTTTTCAATCTTCTCTTTCAGTTTCATCAAAAGGGTCTTTAGTTCTTCTTCATTTTCTGCCATAAGGGTGGTGTCATCTGCATATCTGAGGTTATTGATATTTCTCCTGGAAGTCTTGATTCCAGCTTGTGCTTCATCCAGTCCAGCATTTCTCATGATGTACTGTGCATATAAGTTAAATAAGCAGGGTGACAATATATAGCCTTGACCTACTCCTTTCCCAATTTGGAACCAGTCTGTTGTTCCATGTCGGATTCTAACTGTTGCTTTTTGACCTGCACACAGATTTCTCAGGAGGCAGGTAAGGTGGTCTGGTATTCCCATCTCTTGCAGAATTTTCCACAGTTCGTTGTGATCCACATAATCAAAGGCTTTGGCATAGTCAATAAAGCAGAAGTAGATGTTCTTCTGGAACTGTCTTGCTTTTTCGATGTTCCAATAGATGTTGGTAATTTGATCTCTGGTTCCTCTGCCTTCTCTAAATCCAGATTGAACATCTAGAAGTTCATGGTTCATATACTGTTGAAACCTGGCTTGGAGAATTTTGAAAATTACTTTACTAGCATGTGAGATGAATGAATGCAATTGTGTGGTATTTTGAGCATTCTTTGGCATTGCCTTTCTTTGGGACTAGAATGAAAACTGACCTTTTCCTTTACTTTAATTTAAAATACTTAAACTTAAAAAATATGGTCAGTATATCATCCTCCTAATATTTGGAAAATAAAATATTAAAATGCACAAGAAGAAACAATGTAATTTCCATTCCTCTGTGTCTACGATTTTGATGCCGTGAGCTGTTGAAAACACAGATTCAGACATTCTTTAAACAAGTCAGATACAAAGCACAAAAATGTACCTCATCCTTGAGACCTGGTGCCAAAAATTGTCTAGTGTCCTATGTTTATCAAATACTAGGAATGGAGTGCATACAAATCTAAAAGACCCATATGTACACCACAAAGTGAAGGAAAACCTGGGTCTTACTACAGCTTCATAAAATTAAAAGCAAAACTAGAAGAAATCAGAACAATACTTATAAAAGATGGTTCAATTATAAAGCCACTTATATAAGCAATGGCAGGCCAAATAGAATATAAATATACAATACAAAGGATAACATAATCAAGGATATTTTATTGTTCTGAAAAGTTTTGTTCTTAAACTTTTATACATTCTTAATGGGTCCAATGGCACCCCACTCCAGTACTCTTGCCTGGAAAATCCCGTGGATGGAGGAGCCTGGTAGGCTGCGGTCCATGGGGTCTCTGAGAGTCGGACACGACTGAACAACTTCACTTTCACTTTTCACTTTCATGCATTGGAGAAGGAAATGGCAACCCACTCCAGCGTTCTTGCCTGGAGAATCCCAGTGACGGGGGAGTGTGGTGGGCTGCTGTCTATGGGGTCGCACAGAGTCGGACACAACTGAAGAGACTTAGCAGTAGCAATGGATCCTAAATCAGCCCTAATAGAGAGAACAGAACTAATTCTCAGACAATAGATGGGAATATAAATGCTAGAGACCTCTGAAATTGCCAGGCTCAATAATCTTCATTTGAGTCATGAAGAACCTGAGGGCTAGATAGTGAAATCACCTACACTGAAAAACACAGATTATTAAAATCACACTTGGAACAAAAGCATACCACCTAATTTCCAACTCAGTTCTCTAAACTGTCAGCTGAGACTAGTGATAATAAAATCTGAAGAGTTAATATTAAATGTGCAAATATGTATAAAAAGGAGATTTATACTATTTACCCTTTTCAAAGCCTTGGCTGTACAAAGGGCATTAAATCACAGACCTTAGATATACAAGAACAGGAACAATATTATCAGGTCATAGACCACATTTCTTACTTACTCATTTCTGCCTTATGATTCACTTAACCTAACATTCATCCCTCACCCAATATATTATATATTTCTAAAGGTTCTTCTGTTTTCTGAGCAAGGCTACCACTGAAATCTTGGCCACAAATGAAAACAAATGATCATTTGATGAGACATTCACCTTGAAGAAATTTTGCTCTGGACTACTTGAATTAAGATCACCACTTATACCACTGACAATCAATAACTGTTTGGTTGCTTAAATCTCTGGCCAATGTACTTCTTTTTGCAGTAAAATATCTAACTCAAAAATGGAATATATTTTATTTAATAAAGTAACAATTTCAAAAATTAATTGCTATTATTTCGTGTAGCTCTCTAGCCATTTAAAATCTCATGCACTTTTTTGGTAACTATTCTCAAACCAAACACTAATCTGTAGGCCAGGCTCTGAAGCTGTTTTGTAATCTCATGAGTCACTTGGAAGTGCCCAAAGGGGTCCCATGTGGATTCTTTATGTTGCAACAATTCATATATTAAAAACATGATGTGAGACTGTTTCAGTTAGCAAAATCTAAGTCCAGCAGAAAAACAGATGATATATATTATTGTCTCATGTTCCCTGTGAGATACAAACTTTTGTATATCATCTCAAGCCTACATGTTAATCCCTGCTGCTAGGCCTAAGGCTTGATTACATAGAGTCGAAGTGCAAGAGACATAAGAGGCTTGGATTTGATCCATGGGTTAAGAAGATCTCCTGGAGGAGGGCATGGCAATGGAGGAGGCCACTCCATATTCCTGCCTGGAGAATCCCATGGACAGAGGAGCCTGGTAGATTATAGTTCATGAGATCACATAAAGTCGGACACAATTGAAGCAACTTAACATGCACACACACACATGATCTATTATAAGATTCCACAGAAAATATTTCTATAAAGAAATGGGAAAACCCTCCTATTTGGAACCCATCTGACAGGAAGTCCAACCTGAATAGCTAAGCCAACAACAAAGATTTGATTAAAAAAAAAAAAAAAAGATCACCCAGAAATCAAAGACTTAAAATCTGAGGCCTCAGGAGGAGTCAGGTAGCATAAGTAACACATAAGAGGAGTTTCACTGAAAGTTTTTGGGGATCTTGTAATATAGGTATTACATTCTTAAGATTCCTCTAAATAGGTATAATACAAAGTGGTGAGAGATGGACCACACTTCACCTTGGAAACAGGTGAAGTTTGAACACTGTTGGCATCTATGAATTTGGATTCTCACCAGCAGTGTACATTGAAGCAGTCCAAGAGATGGTTTCTAGGAAGGATGTGCCTAAGATCACATTGCTCAGTGTTGCAGTGGGTGATCTCAAAATGAGATTATGCAAACTGGGAAGAGAGTCAGTTCAGTTCAGTTACTCAGTGTTATCTGAGTCTTTGCAACCCAATGGAATGCAGCACTCCAGCCTTCCTTGTCCATAACCAACTCCCGGAGCTTGCTCAAACTAATGGCCATCGAATGGGTAACACTATCCAACCATCTCATACTCTGTCATCTCCTTATCCTCCTGCCCTCAATCTTTCCTACCATCAGAGTCCTTTCTAAGGAGTCAGTTCTTTGCAATAGGTGGGCAAAGTATTGGAGCTTCAGCTTCAGCTGAAAGAAGAAGAGTAGCAGCACTTGAAAAAAAGGCAACTCTGTTTTAGGGAACTTCTGTAATGCCTGACAGAGAGGTGATTATAGACATAGGTGTCATACCCACTATTAATTCTTAGATGTTCTCTAGGAAAAATTGCAGAGAATTTCAACTGAATTAGGTAGAGGACAGAAACCCATTATACAACCCATATATCACTTTATACTATATATATATATATATATACACACACAACCCCTATATCATTTCTAGTAATGAGAGCTCTTTTGTATCACAAATTGGTAGGACCAGAGAAACTTCAGTTGAAGTAAGCTCTGTCTCCTAGCCAGCTATGGGCATTTATGCACCTTGTAGCATCTGTTTGAGTACTTTTAATCAAAATCCCAGTTTTTACATCCCAAAAAGGCAAAGCCAATATTCTGAAGTAAACCGATACTTGTCTACCTGAGTTCACTATGATTTGACTTTTCTCTGAATTTGCATGTCAGTTATCATCTCTAATATCCATTTAGTAAGCATTATTGTAAACTTATTTCTGCCATTACTTACATTATAATTCTCCAATGCCTAAAACTGCAGAGTTAGGTTTCACAAAGGTACGTTGATCTCTCTTGTGTATGTGTGCTGAGTCATGTCCGACTCTTTGCAACCCCATGGACTGTAGCCTGCCAGGCTCTTCTGTCCATGGGATTACCCAGGCAAGAATACTGGAGTTGCCATTTCCTCCTCCAGAGAACATTCCTGACCCAGGGATTAAACCCACATCTCAAGTGGCTCCTGCATTGGCAGGCAGATCCTTCACCACTGAGCCACTTGGGAAGCCCCTGATTTCCCCCAGTAGACTGCAAATGCTGAGATTGTTGGCGCTTGTCTTTATTTAGCTTAGAGTAGTTTCCAACATGTATGACAATGTAGAGACTCAAAAACTCTCAAATGGATGCATGAATGGAATATTTAATTTTCCACCATTGAGGTTATGATGGTCTTACCAAAGGACATGCCCAATGCTGTAACATGGTTTGGTTCATCTATTTATTCTGCATTATAGAACCATAATAAATAAATGGCTGAATTCTTCCTCTCAGTAGAATATGGTGATTCCCTGGGACAATTATTCATTTGTCAGAATTGTATTTTGATAAAAGTACAAAGAGAAAGGTGAAAAAATGGGCAAAAATCTGCTGATAAATTTAAAAATTTTTACTAAAATCACAGCAGTAAAACAGCTGAAGCTCAAATGTAGAGAATCATGTCTCCTGAAAATAAATATCCCCCAAGCTCATAAACACCAAGGCTAGTGGTCAGGAATGAACAGATGTTTATTGCCTCATGCACCCTCTGCTACTCTGGGATAATCTCTTAAATATCCCAAATCCAGTTTGAATTTAAATTAGATTCATATTTTCTTTCACGATTATTCCATTAAAAATATCATATGATTAGCCAATTAAATGGAGGAAAAAATCAGTAGGAGAGCAATCCCCTTTAATATTTTCAATTAAGATGTAGTGTGGCCAATAAAAACGGCTTACATTTTCATTTTATGGGTACCTATGGAGAGCATTATGACACAAATGACTCAGAAGAAGGTAATCGTTTCAAAATATATTGTAGTGGAAGACTGTAAACAGTGCAGTGTGTTAGCTTACAGGGGATGTGATGAAAATATAAAGTTTTTTTCAAAGGGGATTCATGTTTATTTTATAGTCTTTTAGGGTGCTTGTGCCTGCCAATTTGCAGCACATATTTCTAAAATGTCATGGACTGTTTTCTCCCAGGAAAGGGTGGGAAGGTGAGAATATACCCATTAGGGGATAATATGTTTTCAAGAAGAAGAGAGTCGTGTAGCTACTCCATCCTGTCTGCTGCCTAGATTTGAAATGGCACTTCACCGGGGCATAGTATAAAGTCTTATTTTCTTATAGGACCATAAGGAGAAGACTGAAAGGCTGGGGCTACGTGATGTCAAATGCAGCAAGGAATATGGAAAATTTCTAATGTTCAGCATAGCATCATGCATTTTGAATCTATAACCACTGAAATTTGGACTGAATTATTTCATTTTCTCTGACTTCTTTTGACTCTGTGACTCCAATTAATATCAATATCAGTACTTCTTAATGGTCTTAGTATGTCATAGCACACTTTTATAAGCTCTCCTGTACATGTGATTTTATTGAATTAGAATAGCAATGATAAAATTCTCATGGGCAGGGGAAGGTCCTCAATTCTCTTATATTAAAAATGTTTAACATAGTTTGATTTAGAATGTGTATACTTGATTTTGACTGAGAGTTTAGCAAGAACTTATTGGCTAAAGATCTATCCTTGCATATAGAGGTTTCATATTTAGTCCTCTGTGTAAAAGCAAACCAATAGTTGAGAATGCTTCTCAACAAACTAAGGGAGTAATACAAAAAAATAGTCAAAGTAACTAGAATTAAAGATATATGCATCTAATAACAGAACTTTTTTAGTTTTAAAAAAGTTTGAAAATGTGCTTATCATGGGTCAGATATGTACAAAATTTTTAATATACATCTGTTTCACATTTCAGTGAGACTGGTATTGTCATTAGAATCAACAAAGACCACATAGCTAGCACACAGCAGCAAGTTGGAGCTACAGACATATTCGTATGTAGTTTATCCTGTGGGTATATGTGCTCGACACTGCACAGGAAGGACTGGAATAAACAAAGGTGAGCAAGTAGGTCAAAGTCCCTTCCCTCATGGGGCTTGCATTCTATTTTATTTTGGTTATAAATTGGATATAATTAAAAACTTGTTCCCCAAGCTATTTCACAAGATTTATCCTATTTTCAATGAATTTGATGAATAATTAAAAGTCTGAGGGAGAACACTGAACTGAAACCTCTTCTTTCCCTATATCTCATGCCTATTCAAAATGGGCCAATGCTTTCTATTTTCATGTTTTCTCAGTAATATATAAACTACTTCAACATTTGATTCAAATCACAGACTTCAGGGATGAGTTAGATTTATTTTTTGTATACAGAAAATATCAGGAGAATACTACAATCATTTTTGGCCACAGGCAAAAATAAAATTTAGAAGTTTGTTGTGTTCATTACTCTACCCCTACATATTTCTTAAATGATTATATTATTTATTTTCAGAATTGTCATATAGAAAGTATCTTAACTCTATTCACTTAAAGAGTTGAAACATCATTCCTCAGAGGAAGACTTTAGTGTTCATAATGATTCAGTTTTTAAGTGGGAGTATGTGGCACTCTGAAAGGGAAATTTCAGGTATGACACTGGGTACGAAAGACATTTGCAAGTCTGGAAATCTTCAATGCTATCCTTAACATAATGTTGCATAAATAATAAATGACATGATCTGCACACACAACTTTAGCAATCTTGTGTTTTCTTTATCTTTCTTTATCTCTGCCCACAATATCTGGTATGTATTTCCCAATTAAGATGAACTTGTTAAAGTTTTCATATGTTTGTTCTGCTTATCCTACAGTGTTTATTTGCAACTAATCATACTATTATAAGATTGTAGGGACGGCAATAGCAACATGTGCTTTTTAAATAGATTTCTAAGCTTTCTATGTGTTTATATGTCTATATATACGTGCGTGCTAAGTTGCTTCAGTCATGTCTGACTCTTTGCAACACTATGGACTGTATAACTTGCCAGGCTCCTCCGTCCATGGGATTCTCCAGGAAAGAATACTGGAGTGAGTGGCCATTCCATTCTCCAGGACATCTTCCTGACACAGGGATTGAACCCATGTCTCTTATGTCTCCCACATTGGCAGGGGGGTTCTTTACCACTAGCACCACCTGGGAAGCCATATGTATTGGTGTATAATGGCCTTAGATAAAATGCATCTTAAGTGGCAAAATTTTGATTAGGTAGAGTAAGACATAAACTGAGGACTTGTACTGTGAATGTATAAGGCGACTTACTGTCATGGACAAAGGTGCCTGGCAGGCTGGAATCCATGGAGTCATAAAGAGTCAGACATGACTAAGTGACTTACTTGTCTTTTAATATTGGATCTTTTACATACAAGTTACAGTAACATAACCTTGGTCTCAGTTTACCTACCTGGAATACAAATATATACCTCTTTGAATTCTTTTTTTTAAATGATACATTTTATATAAAATTTTTAAGCATAGTTTCTGGTACATAGAACAGAGTCTGCGTGTGTGTGTGCTAAGTCTCTTCAGTCTTGTCTGACTGTTTGCAACCCCATGGACTGTAGGGCACCAGGCTCCCCTGTCCATGGGATTCTCCAGGCAAGAATACTGGAGTGGATTGCCATGTCCTCCTCCAGGGGATCTTCCCAGCCCAGGGATTGAATCCACCTCTCTTAGGTCTCCTGCATTGACAGGTGGGTTCTTTACCGTTAGTGCCACCTGGGAAGCCCAATACCAACATTATCTTTGTCATCATGCAGTTGTCTTACATGTTAAAGCATAGATAGAATTTTGGTTATTTGACAACAAAACAAATGATTTACTCTTATTCATTCTTATGTCACTTAAAACTGTCATAACATTGAAAAATAACCATAAATGTTGAGAACATGGATAGTTGTATGATCAACATGATTTGAAGACCCTTCAGCTAAAAAAAACAAAAACAAAAACAAAAACATATTCCTCACACCAAGCTTGACATTCTTTCTTTCAAGTCATTTATTCACATTATCATGATTCTAAAATGTTAATTGGCTGTGGTTTCTGATGAGGAAGTTACTTTGTGTTAAAATGACTCTGTATACAAAAAAATCTCTCCAACCTATGTTATAGTCATTTCCCCAGTACAATGAGTGTGTGATTTTGTGATCAATGTGTATGATTTTGCAGATCAATCTAAGGTCTTCTGTTTTTAAAGTATGTTTCTTACCTCTGCATTGTCTGTCAAAAAAAGAGATTGGCAAGATTGTTGAATTAAATCTGGATTTAGTCCTAAAGCTAGTCAACATTATAACGAAGCAGGGCACAAAGTTCACCATTCTAATTTATATATTTTCTAATTAATTTCCATATTTTTGGTACTCAATCGTTGGCCCAATGTCAGAATATAAATGTGAAGACTTTAAAAGAGCTTCCTATAAGATTAGCTCTTTACTTCTGACCCTGTTTAATTGTCAACTACATCTTATTTCACTCTGTTAATTAACTTTATTTCACAGCTTTATCACAATCAAAGAAATTACTCCTTTTTTAGCTTCTTCCTCCTCAAAGAATAGATCATTTTAGTGAGATCTCAAAATGGAGACAAGCCAAACATAATGCTTACTCAACTGTTATTGACCTGGATTTAGGAATGGCAACCCACTCCTGTACTCTTGCCTGGAAAATTTCATGGACAGAGGGGCCTTGTAGGCTTCAGTCCATGGGATCGCAAAGAGTCGGACACGACTGAGGGACTTCACTTCACTTCACTTCACTTCACTTTAAAATTAGTAGGATGACTTGGCAATGGAAGAATAAAAATTGAGGTCGAAATAAGCTTTTTAAAGAGAAACTTTATGGTATTCTTTAAATTCTAAGTACCTGATACAGAACATGTTCTTAAAATAATCTAAAGAATGGATGAATGAATGGCTAAATAAATATAGCAGGCATCTTATAATCTGTTGATGCATCTATTTTTCACTATTTGCATGAACTTTAACATTAATAAATCAAAAGGTCCTGAGCCTTAGTTTATATATCTGCAATTTGGAAAAATAGTATTTCCTAAACAGTCAATATGTTCAAGATCAAATGAAATAATATAATGAAATTGTTTTGAAAATTGTAAAAGTAAGGTACAATATATTTTGACAGTTATTGTAAAAAATGATCACATCCTACAAAGATGCTCAGTTCAGTTCCATTCAGTCTCTTAGGTGTGTCTATTTGCGACCCCATGGACTGCAGCAAGCCAGGCCTCCCTGTCCATCACGAACTCCTGGAGTTTACTCAAACTCATGTCCATTGAGTTGGTGATAACCATCTAACCATCTCATTGTCTGTCGCCCCCTTCTCATCTCACCTTCAATCTTTCCCAGCATCATGATGGCTCTTTTCCGATGAGTCAGTTCTTTTCATCAGGTGGCTAAAATATTGGAGTTTCAGCTTCATCATCAGACCTTCCAATGAATATTCAGGATTGATTTCCTTTAGAATTGACTGGTTGGATCTCCTTGCAGTCCAAGGGACTTTCAAGAGTCTTCTCCAACACCACAGTTCAAAAGCATCAATTCTTTGCTGCTCATCTTTCTTTATACTCCAACTCTCACATCCATACATGACTACTGGAAAAACCATAGCTTTGACTAGATGGACCTTTGTTGGCAAGGTAATATTTCTGTTTTTTAATATGCTGTCTAGGTTGGTCATAACTTTTCTTGCAAGGAGCAAGCATCTTTTAATTTCATGGCTGCAGTCACCATCTGCAGCGATTTTGGAGCCCCCCAAAAATAAAGTTTCTCACTGTTTCCATTGTTTCCCCATCTATTTGCTATGAAGTGGTGGGACCAGATACCATGATCTTAGATTTCTGATTGTTGAGTTTGAAGCCTTAAGGAAGTCTCCATTGTGGTTGCAGGCAAAGTGGAGGCAAGCAATAGCAGGGCAGGAAGAGCAAAAAGTTAGTTTCTCCTGGACCTATGTCCTCTCTTCATAGAATCAAAGCCTTAATCTATTATTAATATATTAATACTATTTTTATAATCATAGACTGGGAGAAAATATTTGCAAATCACATATTTGGTACAAAACGTGTGTGCAGAGTATATAAAGTCCCTCTAAACTCAACTAAGCAAGCAACTCAATTATAAATGGGTCAATATGTGAGCAGAATAAAAATTTTAAAATGTACATGCCAACTAAGAATACTTTTAGCATTTTAAAAAATATTCAAAATATTCAACAAGATTTGTTATCAGAGAAAGAAGGCTAAAATTTATGAAAATAAATTTAAAAGATTGTCAATATTTCAAAATGGGCCAAAGATCTTAACAGACACATCACCAAAAATATATATACAAATTGCAAAAAGTGTATGAATAGACACTCTACATTGTACTATCATCAGGACATGAAAATTAAAACAATAGTGAGATTGCACTACACACTTATTAGAATGGCCAAAATTCAGAATGTTGAGAAGGATGTTGAACAACAGAGATCCTCATACATTGCTAATGGAAATGCAAAATGAAACAGTCACTTCGGAAGACAGTTTGCTTCTTACAAAACTAAGTTTACTCTTATCATACAGTCCAATAACTGTACTCCATGGTGCTTACTAAAAGGAGTTGAAGACTTATGTCCACAAGTAATATGACATTATTATGACATGTCATTTTACATTTGTCCAAACCTGTAGACTGTGTAATACCAAGATTGAACCCTACAGTAAACTATGGACTTTGGGTGGTTATGATATGTCAGTGTAGGTTCATTTAGTCATAATTAATGTACCACTTTGGTAGGGGATGTTGATAATGGAGGAAGATATACATGTTTGAGAGAAGGGTTTTATGAAACCTCTGTACTATCCTCTCAATTTTGCTGTGAACCTAAAACTGCTCTAAAATATAAATTCTTAAAAAATGACAGAGCAAATCTAACTCTCATATCCTACTGATTAGAGTAAATCACAGATAAGTTCAGTTCAGTTCAGTTCAGTTCAGTCGCTCAGTCATGTCCGACTCTTTGTGACCCCATGAACCACAGCACACCAGGCCTCCCTGTCCATCACCAACTCCTGGAATCCACCCAATCCCATGTCCATTGAGTTGGTAATGTCATCCAACCATCTCATCCTCTGTCGTCCCCTTCTCCTTCTGCCTTCAATCTTTCCCAGCATCAGGGTCTTTTCAAATGAGTCAGCTCTTTGTATCAGGTGACCAAAGTATTGGAGTTTCAGCTTCATCATCAGTCCTTCCAATGAACACCCAGGACTGATCTCCTTTAGGATGGACTGGTTGGATCTCCTTTCAGTCTAAGGGACTCTCAAGAGTCTTCTCCAACACCACAGTTCAAAAGCATCAATTCTTCAGTGCTCAGCTTTCTTTATAGTCCAACTCTCACATCCATACATGACTGCTGGAAAAATCACAGTAGGATTGGAGTAAACCATTTTGCATCCCCATTAGAAATCAGCTTATCAGCTTCTTATAAAATTGAATATACATTTATCATGCAACTCAAAAATCCCACTCAGGTATTTATCTCAGTGAACTATAAAAGTATGTTCTCTAAAGTTTATGGAAGTTTTATTTATTAATCACCCCAAATCGGAAACACCTCAAATGACCTTCAACACGTAAATGCATAAATGTTTTCTGTACATTCATGCAATGGATCACCACTCAGTTATAAAAAAGAAATGTACCAGTGATTCAGATAACATAAAGATCCTTAAGTGCATTTTGCTAACTGAAATAAGTGGGAAGAAAAAAGCCACAAATTGTATACTTTTAATTTTTTAAGTGGTGTATAATTCTGTAAAACATGAAACTAAATTATCCGTGTATCAGTAGTTGCCAACATCTAGAGCACCATAATAGTTTCTCTACAAAGGACAATAAGTGTACATTACGGAGGGAGCAGTAAAGAAGTTGAACTCTATGGCACTGTGATGATGTATGTGTGTTCATTTGTATATGTTGGAAGATGAAATTTCATCATTCAAGATGAAATCAGATTGTGACAAATAACTCTAACAGTATTACAAATTAGTAACATTACTGAAGGAAGTATGTAAGAATGGAGCTGATTTAATAAACTTTGGGATAGGCTTTTATTTTATTCAAAATATTTTCTAATATTGAAACAAAATTAAAAGTTAAAAAGGAAAATACATTCTTATACTCTTCATAATTTTATAAGATAAATGTAATATACATTTACTCTAAATTTATATATAGATAAAATATTTTATTTTTTTGAGTCACAAAAATTTTAGAATTGGATTGATGTCTAGTTATCTTTTTGTTATTCCTTTGTTTCTTAAATCCATTGTACTAAGATATCAAATGATCAGATCAGATCAGATCAGTTGCTCAGTCATGTCCGACTCTTTGCGACCCCATGAATTGCAGCACGCCAGGCCTCCCTGTCCAACACCAACTCCCAGAGTTCACTGAGACTCACGTCTATCAAGTCAGTGATGCCATCCAGCCATCTTATCCTCTGTTGTCCCCTTTTCCTCCTGCCCCCAATCCCTCCCAGCATCAGAGTCTTTTCCAATGAGTCAACTCTTCACATGAGGTGGCCAAAGTACTGGAGTTTCAGCTTTAGCATCATTCCTTCCAAAGAAATCCCAGGGCTGATCTCCTTCAGAATGGACTGGTTGGATCTCCTTGCAGTCCAAGGGACCCTCAAGAGTCTTCTCCAACACCACAGTTCAAAAGCATCAATTCTTCTGCACTCAGCCTTCTTCACAGTCCAATTCTCACATCCATACATGACCACAGGAAAAACTATAGCCTTGATTAGACAGACATTTGTTGGCAAAGTAATGTCTCTGCTTTTCAATATGCTATCTAGGTTGGTCATAACTTTGCTTCCAAGGAGTAAGCATCTTTTAATTTCATGGCTGCAGTCACCATCTGCAGTGATTTTGGAGCCCAGAAAAATAAAGTCTGCCACTGTTTCCACTGTTTCCCCATCTATTTCCCATGAAGTGATGGGACCGGATGCCATGATATTCGTTTTCTGAATGTTGAGCTTTAAGCCAACCTTTTCACTCTCCACTTTCACTTTCATCAAGAGGCTTTTGAGTTCCTCTTCACTTTCTGCCATAAGGGTGGTGTCATCTGCATATCTGAGGTTATTGATATTTCTCCCGGCAATCTTGATTCCAGCTTGTGTTTCTTCCAGTCCAGCGTTTCTCATGAGGTACTCTGCATATAAGTTAAATAAACAGGGTGACAATATACAGCCTTGACGTACTCCTTTTCCTATTTGGAACCAGTCTGTTGTTCCATGTCCAGTTCTAACTGTTGCTTCCTGACCTGCATATAGGTTTCTCAAGAGGCAGGTCAGGTGGTCTGGTATTCCCATCTCTTTCAGAATTTCCCACATATTTATCAAATGATGAATATGTTCAATTAAAAAGAATTGAGCTTTGCTTTGCAATGCAATATATGATACATTTTATGAATACTCCATGTGTCCTTGGGGTGAAGATGCATTCTGTGATTGTTTGGTACAGTATTTATATATATCATTTGGGTCAAGCTTGTTATTTGTATTGTTCAAATCTTCTATATAATTTTACTGATCTTGTTTTTTTGTTTGTTTTTTCTAATGTATATAGAAAGAAATATCTTAAAAAGGCCCTTATAATAATGAATTTGTTTCTTTTAATCCTTTGTTTTTGTATATTTTAATTTGCGATTACTTTTTGTGTTTTGCTATGGAGGACTTGAAGACTTAGAATTGTAATATATTTCTAATGGACTGATACGTTAGTCGTTATACACTGTCTCCTAACCAGAGCTTTGGCAGCGTGTCACAAATATTTGTATCTTGTGTTTTCATTTTAAATCAGGTCTAACTGTTCTCAATTTTTCTTCATTTTTAAAAAATTTTACCCATATGTTGTCTAAAAGAATATTATTTAGTTTCCAAATATTTATAAACCTTCTAGAAATATTTTTAAGTATATTTATTTTTATTGTCCCAGTATATGCTCTATCTTGGAAAATGGTCTTCATGAACTTAAAAAGGATATATATATTCTGATGTTAATGGTTGGAATGTTCCATAAATGTCAATTAAAATTTATTGATCAATATTGCTGTTCATGTTTCTGTATCTTTGCAAATTTTATAATCTTTCAATTATTGAAAGAGGGATATTAAAATATATCAATGCAATTGTAGATGTGTCTATTTCTTATCAGTGTTCTTTTAACTTTGTCTTTAATTTTATTTAAACTTTGAATTTCTGTTACTAGTTATATAAGCCTTAATGATTGTTGTGTTCTCCTGATATAGAATCTCTCTGTTATTGCAAGGTGATCTTCTTTATTCCTGGCAATTTTTTATATCTGATATATTGAGGCACCCCAGTTTTATTTTGAATGATGCTAACTTGTTGTATTTTCCCCATCCTTTACTTTTATTTTAATGTGGTAGTGTCATATCAAAAAGTACATTTCTAACAGGCAACACATAGCTGGATTCTCACTTTTTAATGCCTTTAAATTATTTATAATTAATGCAATAATTTACATCAGGTTTAACTTTTTAATTTTGTTTTTGGATGTTTATCCTATATATAAGTTTTTCCCTTTTTAAAACATTTTCCTTCCTTTTTTGAATTAAATTTCTTTTTGTTTTCCATTAAATCACATTTGTCAGCTTATCAATTATGCCATTTTTTTCAGTTTTGGAGATTATTTTAATCAGTTTTTATTTATTTATTTATTTTAATCAGAGGCTAATTACTTCACATTATTTAAAAATGTTTACTAGATATAAAATTCTAGATATTTACTAGATATAAAATTCTAGAATGGTAGTTATTTTGCTTTGGTCAGTGTCATTGGTCTTTTGTTTTTCATTGCATCAGTGTTTGATATATACTCTAATATTCTACATTTTGTTTCTCTGTATATAATGGGGACTTTTTCTAACTAGATTATTTTAAGATTTTATTTATTTTGAGAAATGTGTTTATCATGTGCCTTGGTGTATGTTTTGAAATCATTTTGTGGTTGGATTTATTGTTTCTAAAATGCAGGTTTACAATTTTTATTACATCTGGATAAACTTTGGCCCTATTTATTCAATTATGTTTCTCTCTCTTCCCAGTTTCCTCTTCTCTGTGGATTCCCATTACACTTGAAGTTCTTTCCCAGCTCACTGTTTATTTTGCTCATTATTTTTTCCCTCTACTTTCATCTTTGATAATGCCACTTGCAATGTCTTCAGGTTCACTTATCCTTTTCTCTACAGTATCTAATCTGCCATTAATCTCTTCCAATATATTTTCAACTCAGCCATTATATTTTATCTAGAGCAGTTTGATTGGCATCTTTAAAAATATCTTACTCATTTCTACTTAAGTGTTAAACTAATGTAACGCAAATATATTATCTATTTCAATATCTCTGCTAATTTCAGTTCTGGTCAGTGCTAATTAACTGATTTTTATTTTAACCATGGGTCATAATTTTCTTTGGTTCTGTATGCCTGGTAATTTTTGATCATATGAAAGCTATATTAATTTATCTTTTTTGAGTGGTGAATATTTTTCAATCCGTATACTTTTGAGCTTTCTTTCAGCACATAGTTAGTGAAGTGAAGTGAAGTGAAGTGAAGTTGCTCAGTCATGCCCGACTCTTTGCGACCCCATGGATAGTAGCCTGCACCAAGCTCCTCTGTCCATGGGATTTTCAAGGCAAGAGTACTGGAGTGGGTTGCCATTTCCTTCTCCAGATAGTTACTTACAGACCACTCAATTACTTCAGACCATACTTCTGAAATGTTAGATGGGGGCCAGAGCTGTGTTTAATTCATGGCTAATTACTTCCCACTACAGAGGCAAAACCATTTTGATTACCCTAGTGTCATAAGAATTACTCCAGTGTCACATGAATTATTAATTTTTCCAGTCAGGCTGGTAAAACCAGGCTCTATATCCAGCTCTCTGTTATAGTCACTTGCTCATTTTTCTGTTCTTTTTGGTAGTTCTTTCCCTGAACTCAGATAATTAACTCATGTGCTTACATTGATCTCTATCACACTGAGTACTCATATCTGCAGATGTCGGAATTCTCTCACTTTGCAAGTCTCAACTCTAAGGTGCTCTGTCCTGCGAGCTCTACTGCTTTGATCTTCCTGGGCTGTCACTCATAATGTCTGTTCGGGTTTGTCTGAACTACACGTCCTTGTTCAGCAGCCTAGAAATTCTCCCAAAGGCAGTAATCTGGGGTAATCAAAGGGCTCATTTTGTTTTACTTTTCTTCTTTCAGGAATCACTGTTACCTATTTTTATATATCTAGTGTCTTAAAAAATTATTTATTGCCCCATATTTTTTGTTGTTGTTTTTCCTTAGGAGAGGTAAGGAAGGGTTCAGGTGATAGGGTAGTCATTACCATTTGTTTCTTGGCAAGAAAGAGAAGTACAGGTTAACTGGGCTATTTTAAAAGTTTATAACTGACATCATTTCTTCTAGAGCATCAATATAATATTTAACTTATCTGAGGGTGCTTCTAAAGTCACCTTTTATGAAGCTGGTTTTGTTTTTAGATCTTTAGGATGCATGCCTTAACACTTAGGTCTTTATGTATATTTCCATTTTCAACCCTTTCAGTTCAGTTCAGTTCAGTTCAGTTCAGTCACTCAGTCGTGTCCAACTCTTTGTGGCCCCATGAACCACAGCACGCCAGGCCTCCCTGTCCATCACCAATTCCCGGAGTCCACCCAAACCCATGTCCATTGTGTCAGTGATGCCATCTAACCATCTCATCCTCTGTCGTCCCTTTCTCCTCCGGCCCTCAATCTTTCCAAGCATCAGGGTCTTTCCAAATGAGTCAGCTCTCCACATCAGGTGGCCGAAGTATTAAGTACTATAATTGTTAAAGGCATACCTGAAACTGTCTTTGGATATATGCTGGTTTTTATTGGAATCCTGTAACTTTATACAATTAAATTTAATTTCATAATCTTAAAATTTCTTTAATTTTGAGCCTGTGTTGTACTTCTTTTCTACCATTCATAGCACCAGCAAACTTTATAAGTACATAGTATATACTTGGAGAAGGCAATGGCACCCCATTCCAGTACTCTTGCCTGGAAAATCCCATGGACAGAGGAGCCTGGTAGGCTGCAGTCCATGGGGTCGCTAAGAGTCGGACACGACTGAGCGACTTCACTTTCACTTTTCACTTTCATGCATTGGAGAAGGCAATGGCAACCCACTCCAGTGTTTTTGCCTGGAGAATCCCAGGGACAAGGGAGCCTGGTGGGCTGCCGTCTATGGGGTCACACAGAGTCAGACACGACTGAAGTGACTTAGCAGCAGTATATATTTTGTAAATAAACAGTTTTATTGCCAATAAAAAACAGATTTAGATTTAATATAGAACAAATGACATTAAATGATACCTGCCTTGCTTTAATTTTCAATTCTGTGAAATTATAAGATTTACCATGCTGATAAAATATATACAGTACTTTAAACATTACAGCCTTAAATAATAGTTGAGAATTGTGTAAATGAAAAGTACCTCCTGGGGATTTCACAGCAGGATAGGCTGTCTTATACCATGTGACAGGCATACTTTATGATCTTGTCTTTCTCAAAGGAGAATATGAAACTAATTCTGAGCATCTCAAGAGAAAAAAATATTGGCATTTAATTAACACCATAAGGCAGACAAACATAGCTCAAGTGATCTTTATCTCTGATGTTTGCCTTGGATGCTTGCAGGAATAGAAAGCTTTCAACAATTTTATGCTTTTTGTAGTACCCCTTTAAGGTACCTTCAGGCATCATGCACATAAGCTACATGCATAATATGGCTTTATTTATGGAGACACTTGCTGGGGCTTGTAAGAAGCTGTTTCTATATTATTATTCAAATATCAAAATGATTATACTGTGTTATTTATGTAAGCACCTCTGGGAGAATACACTTTTCTTCTATGAAAAATAAAATTTAAGTCATCCCTATGAAAAGTGCTATAGTAATTCATTCAAAAGCCTTGATACAATTCTACAGAATTTTCAGAAGCTAGTTGAACTGACTTTGTAGATAATTATTGACCTTTTAATGTAATGTATATTTTATTTTGGTACCATAGAAATAGAATAAAAAAATTAGATTATTTGATACAAAATGAGAAAAATGGTAATTGCTCTTTTGATAAATATTCTAGGAAATAATTTTTATCACTTTCTATGTCTGAGGTTATAATAAAAATATAATAAAATTTCTATGGATAAATCATCAAACATTACTTGAGGTCATTTTATGGCAGTAATGGGAGAGCAAGCAGATAATTAAATAAATGAACCAAAAAATATCAGACAGTGACACATAGATAATTTTTTAAAAGGTGACATTATGTTGGGTACCTGATAGATAGGTTTGATTTTGATTGTGTTATCACAGTCAGGAATTTCTGATGAGGTATTGTTTAAACTAAAATCTAAATGATCAGAAGTGAATTATAGGATAATAAGTGGAAAGACTTCTTTAGGTAAATAAATTAATTAATTCAAAGACTTTAAGGTTACTTACTAGGCAGGAAATTATTAATTTACCATTATTTAACATGTAAAAATTACCTCGAAGTGCTTGTTTAACAGGATTGACAAGTTTTCTGCTTCATCAAGTCTGTTAAGATCTCAAGCTTAGACTTCACTTGATTGAGATTCCACAATATTTTGGCTGTATCAGGTACAGCACAAGGCTCTTATGAATGGTAAGTTCAAGAAACACATTCTAGAGAATCACACATAGTGTTTTCACTGACTTAGCCTAGAAGTGATGTATCATTCCTGCTTACATTTCATTGGCCAGATCTTGTCAAACATCCCATTCAATTGTCAAGGGAGGTTAGGAGTAAAACTTCACCTGCTTAGAGTCAGAAAAGAACTAGATATTGATGAACTATTATAATATCTATCATAGTTAGGAAACAGCTTGAACAATTTGCAGAACACAAAAAAAATGGAGGGTGTTAAAGTGTAGAGATGAGGAGAAAGTCCTATGAGGTGATGTTAGAAATAGAGATCAGAATCTCCTAAGGATTTTGTAAGCCAATTGTTAGTTGCTTGGATTATCAGAAGTGCAACAGGAAGCTACTATATGCTTTAAAATGGTCCTGTGATCATAGTCATATCTTTAAAAAAGATCAATCTGGATGGTAAGTGGAATATAGATATTGGGCATAATAAAAAGGGTGACCAGTAAGAGGTCATTGAAATGTTGTAGGAGATAGATGGATATGAAAGTTAATAGTAAAGATCTAGAAAAGTGGAACCATTTATAAAGTGTTATAGTTAAAATTGATCTCCCAATGGATTGCATGTGACAGGAAGGAAAATATTTATATTTCTGCCTTGAGAAATGACATGATAACTGTTGGTATCTGAGATGGGGAAGACATGTAGGGAACACGTTTACAGTATAAATCCACAGGTTTTTTTTTTTATATATATGTATGATAGGTATATCAGTGATTATTAAAGATTTGCTGAATAGATTTTGTCACTAGTTATTCAGGAAGTCACTGAGGATGGAAATACAGATTTTTTTGTGTCTTCAGTATGCAGATGGTATTTACAGCCATAGATAGGAATTTACCTATGAAGACCTGATGGGTGTTATATAATTGGTTTACTGTTGATATGGGACTAGAAACAGTATCTAGGTTCTCAATCTTAACATTTCTTTCATTGTTCAATGCATTTTTCTGGAACAAACTGCACACACATTTTCATTGTTGCAAACAGCATGATAAAATTTCTAGGGAATGTGCCTTAAAAATGGCCTGCCTTACTCTCGAATCAATAAGAAACTGTTTTTAAGACAGCTGCTATTTTCTGGTGCAGAATGCATCTCAACATTTCCTGGGTGAATGGTTCTGGAGGCTGCTTCATGATTACATTTTATGTTACTTATTGAAGGACCCACAATTACTATGCCATATTTCACAGAAAAAGATGATTCTGTTGACTCTCCATTGACAAAGCTTCTGAACTAGACAATTGGTTTTATTTAAATGTCCATATTATCTTGCCTAGTTTCTTAAAGAAATAACTGAATATGTAAGATAAGAAGTCTCTGTAATCTCTATCCACTCAAATTCTATTTAACAGGACTCAAGTCTGAAGCTCAGTAAAACCTCTCTATGATATTCTGTGTGTCTCATTTTGATGTGAAAATATTCAAATTCAAATTATTAATCTGATGTTTTTCATATATATACATATACATATATATGTATGTCCATGTATTGGTGTTGTTTGCCCAGTGTGTCTGACTCTTTGCGATCCCATGGACTGCAGAATGCCAGGCCTCCCTGTCTCTCATCATCTCCTGAAATTTGCCCAAGTTCACGTTCATTGCATCATTGATGACACCCAGCCATCTCATCCTCTGATACCCTCTTCTCCTATCCTTTATGTATATGTATGTATATATACATACATATATACATACACAGTTGGACTGTGAAGAAGGCTGAGTGCCAAAGAATTGATGCTTTTGAACTGTGGTGTTGGAGAAGACTCTTGAGAGTCCCTTGGACTGCAAGGAGATCCAACCAGTCCATTCTGAAGGAGATCAGCCCTGGGATTTCTTTGGAAGGAATGATGCTAAAGCTGAAACTCCAGTACTTTGGCCACCTCATGTGAAGAGTTGACTCACTGGAAAAGACTCTGATGCTGGGAGGGATTGGGGGCAGGAGGAGAAGGGGACGACAGAGGATGAGATGGCTGGATGGCATCACTGACTCGATGGACATGAGTCTGAGTGAACTCTGGGAGTTGGTGATGGACAGGGAGGCCTGGCGTGCTGCGATTCATGGGGTCACAAAGAGTCGGACACGACTGAGCAACTGATCTGATCTGATCTGATGTATATATATATATATATATATATATATATATATGTGTATAAAACTTCAGATTAGTATTTTGAATTTTGCATATTTTCAAAGACCCCTGTGTTATTCCTTAGTAAATTATTAGTGTGTGATTTCTATTTTAAGTATCCCTTCAAATTTCCTAGCCTATCTTAGATCACATAATAGGTAGGCAATAAACTTGGTATTCTGAATATGTTTTTGTACATGCAAGTGCATATTTTTGTGTATGTGTGTATAAGGGGCAGAAAAAAGAAAGGACAGGTGTCAAAATGCTAATGAGTCCATTAAAAAAAGGCATTCATTTTATTTTGGAGGGCTTCAAAATCACTGCAGATGGTGACTAGAGCCATGAAATTAAAAGATGCTTGCTTCTTGGAAGAAAAGCTATGACCAACCTAGACAGCATATTAAAAAGCAGAATCATTACTTTACCAAGAAAGACCTGTCTAGTCAAAGCCATGGTTTTTCCAGTAGTCACTTATGGATGTGAGAGTTGGACTATAAAGAAAGCTGAGCACCAAAGAATTGATGCTTTTGAACTGTGGTGTTGGAGAAGACTCTTGAGAGTCCCTTGGACTGCAAGGAGATCCAACCAGTCAATCCTAAAGGAGATCGGTCCTGGGTGTTCATTGGAAGGACTGATGATGAAGCTAAAACTCCAATACTTTGGCTACCTGATGCGAAGAGCTGACTCATTTGAAAAGAGCCTGATGCTAGAAAAGATTGAAGGTGGGAGGAAAAGGGTATGACAGAGAATGATATGGTTGGATGGCATCACCGATGTGATGGACATGAGTTTGAATAGGCTCTGGGAGTTGGTGATGAACAGGGAAGCCTGGCATGCTGCAGTCCATGGGGTTGCAAAGAGTCGGACACGACTGAGTGACAGAGATGAACTGATATATTTTAATTTTTATAATGTATAAATAATAAATGCATTTTTGAGCATTTTGAAATTCTAAAAATATCCACAGAATTGTATTTTAAATAGCTCAGGGCTTCCCAGGTGGTGCTAGTGGTAAAGAATCAGCCTCCCAATGCAAGGTACGTAAAAGTCTCGGTTCAATCCCTGGGCTGGGAAGATCCCCTGGAGAAGGAAATGGCAATCTACTCCAATATTCTTCCTGGAGCATCCCAAGGACAGAAGAGCCTTATGGGATGCAGTCCAAGGGATAGTAAAGAGTCAGACACAACTGAGCAACTGAGCACATACAAATATTTTGGAATTTTTAAAAGATCTATAAATCATACTATTATGAAATTGAAACTTATATTACATTTTTTAGATCAAAAATCAACCAAACATTAGCAATTTCAAATGGTTTAAACTAATCTAGTTATATTTTTATATGTTGATATCCCATAATATGTGATGAACATATTTTCTGCAGGGAAATGATTCTCAAATATATGACTATAATTGGTTGTTCAGCACTCCTGATTAAGACACTGACTTATTCACCAACTTAAATATTGTTAATCATTTATTTCTTTTGTATTTTTAATAAATATGATTTGCTATTTTTCTAAATAAATCCCGGTCTCTATGGATTATCATTATTTTTATATAATCCTAACCAAGAATCACTAAAGTATATTATCATTTCTAAGTTCCTTGATTCAACTTGGCAAATATATATCTTGAAATGTGTATTAATTTATCATTCTATTTGAAGGAGAAAAAAATGTGTTTTAATGTACCTACTGAATACCTTTTCTAATGCAGTGAAATCAAATTATATAATTTACTTATCTTTAATAATGATGGCAAACGTTTTTCATATTTTATTAGGTATTTTCTGAAATGCATTTATAATTTATTATTTTCTCTTTTGTAAACTTAAAATTTTCTCACTTTTAAAAATCTTTCACTGTATACAAGGCAATTAACTTTTTCTGAAAGATTTAAACATATTTCCAAATTTTTTATTTATCTTTAAATCACTTTGTTAAATTTTAAAATACAGAAAAATAAAACGGGGTGGCAAAACATATTAGTATTTTCCTGTATATTTTTTTAAATCAGCTTTTACCTGATTATTCAAATGTTTATTGTTCATATAGGTTTGTTATTTATTCAAATAATCCGCCACAAATTTGTTTTCAGCCAGATATAAAATTGCCAACATTAGTTGGATCATAGAAAGAACAGGAGAGTTCCAGGAAAACAACTACTTCTGCTTTACTGACTACACCAAAGCCTTTGACTGTGTGGATCACAACAAACTGTAGAAAGTTTTTAAACAGATCAGAATACTGACCACCTTACCTGCCTCCTGAGAAATCTATATGCAGGTCAAGAAGCAACAGTTAGAACTGGACATGGAACAACAGACTGGTTCTAAATAAGGAAAGGAGAACATCAAGGCTGTATATTGTCATCCTGCTTATTTAACTTATATGCAGAGTACATCAAGTGAAATGCTGGGCTGGATGAAACACAAGCTGGAATCAAGATTGCTGGGAGAAATATCAATAACTTCAGATACACAGATGACATCACCCTTAGGGCAGAAAGCGAAGAGGAACTAAGGAGCCTCTTGATGAAAGTGAAAGAGGAGAGTGAAAAAGCTGGCTTAAAACAACATTCAAAAAACAAAGGTCATGGCATCTGGGCCCATCACTTTGTGGCAAATAGATGAGGAAACAATGGGAACAGTGACAGACTTTATCCTGGGGGACTCCAAAATCACTGCAGATGGTGATTGCACCCATGAAATTAAAAGATGTTTGCTCCTTGGAAGAAAACTATGACCAACCTAGACAGAGTATTAAAAAGCAGAGACATTACTTTGCCAACAAAGGTCCATCTAGTCAAAGCTATGATTTTTCCAGTAGTCATGAATGGATGTGAAAGTTGGACCATAAACAAAGCTGAGCACCAAAGGATTAATGCTTTTGAACTGTGGTGTTGGAGAAGACTCTTGAGAGTCCTTTGGACTGCAAGGAGATCCAGTCAGTCCATTCTAAAGGAGATCAGTCCTGAATGTTCATTGGAAGGACTGATACTAAAGTGAAACTCCAATATTTTGGTCACCTGATGTGAAGAACTGACTCATTGGAAAAGAGCCTGATGCTGGGTTAGATTGAAGGCAGAAGGAGAAGGGATGACAGAGGATGAGATGGTTGGATGACATCACTTACTGGACATGAGTTTGAGCAAGCTTCGGGAGTTGGTGATGGACAGGGAAGCCTGGCGTGCTGCAGTCTATGGGGTCACAAAGGGTCAGACATGACTGAGTGACTGAACTGAACTAAATGTGCATTGACTCTAACTTTACGTTTTTAATCAAACATTTCCTTTTCATTTTCAAATTATATTAATCAGTTATATGGGAGTTTAGCTTTATAGTATATTATTCCTCACATAAATATACACATGAAAGTTGCAGGTAAATTATTTTATTCTACATTAATTTTGGAAAATTATTTTCATTTCACGTTTTGTGTCAAAAGAAAATTCATATCAAGTAATCTCAGTATGAATATTTTATTGAGTGAGATAGAAACTGCAAACAGGAATACTTCGAATTTGAAGTACTGAAACTGGTAAGAGGCTCAGAGGCATAATGTCATAAGAAGTCTTATAAAATGAAAATGAGGAAGCTGTTTAACCATTACAATGATTGCTTATTGCAAAGGGAGTGTCCTGACAGCATTAAAAGTGATTTTTTTATACCATTTTAGAAAGAACAGTTAAATTTATTTTTTACTATCTGAGGTATTTGAAAGAAATAAACTAAGTTTTGCTTACATAACTTAATTGATTTTGTATACTCAGGGAGTCTTCAATCTTCATCTCCACTTTCTTTTATTTTGACAATTATAACTCATTTGTTATCTCAAATATTGAGAAGCAAGACTTACTAACATTTGTCTTTGAAAATAATTATTATGGCATTTATTTTCAGAAAGTTTTAAAAATCAGTCCTTCAAGGTCAACATTGTATTTACCAAGCCATTTTTGCACCATTGCCTAAGTAACTGAATAAATCAAGGCAATCCTATAATTATTGTGATTATTTATTGATAATTACAATATAAATTACATAAAACATTTTGCAAAAAATTATCTTTATGGTACTGTTAAGTGTTTTAAGTATTTATGATACACAGACATGCCCACTGTTTGAGACAACAGATATTATTAATTCTTGAGTTTAATTCTGAATAATATATTTTATTTTCTACATACAAAATTAAGAAATGCTATATGTGGTGATAATTTTTCTCCCCTTTTCCATCAGTTGCTACTTTTAATATTTTATGTCTTATTGACTTGGTTAGAACTTCCTGAAAAATACTTTAGCAATAATAATGGTTACATTTATTGAGAAATCTAACATTGTAGGATTGTCTTTAAGCTTATAATTATTTATACATCTTTAATTTGATGGTGAAACACACCTATATTTTTAGTTATTTACAAATAATTTAATACTATTTCAAAGAATAAATTTTTGAAATTAGTATAAGTAACATACCTCTCCCTACTGACATTTTTGTGCAATATGCTTATTGATTTTTAAATGATTAAATTATACATTTTTTAAATATTCAATTGCAATTCTGGGATAAGATTTCTTTTCTTAGAATTATTCATCTGATGCATAGTTAGAATTATTCAATAAATATTTTATTAAGATTTTACCACACACATTTATACAAAAAAATTGAAGATTGAAATGATTATTACCTGTGTAGTGTAAGTTTCAAAAATTATTTGGAAAGTTTTGAGATTTTTTTCATTTTCTCAAACAAATTATAACTTGTGGAAAGTTTTCTTACCTGAGAATTCGAAGCAACTCAATGGTAAAACTCTTTTCTTGTGGGAAGTTAAATCTATCACAAGTTTGTCAACATCTTTCATGATTTTTTCATTATTCACCTAATGTATTACTGTGATAATCATTTTCACAGGAAATTATGCATATCAAAAAGCTTATCAATTTTGTCATGTGTTGTATGTATACAGTTTTATAGAAACTTTTTAAACTTTGTCTTAGATTATTTTGTTTATTCTCTCTTTCAGTCAGTTCAGTTGCTCAGTCATGTCCAGCTATTTGTGACCCTATGGGTTGGGGCATGCCAGGCTCCCCTGTCCATCATCAGCTCCCAGAACTTGCTCAAACTCATGTCCAGTGAGTCAGAGATGCCATCAACCATCTCATCCTCTGTCGTCCCCTTCTCCTCCGCCTTCAACCTTTCCCAGCATCAGGGTCTTTTCAAATGCGTCAGTTCTTTGCAACATGTGGCCAAAGTATTGGAGCTTCAGATTCAGCATCAGTCCTTCCAATGAATATTCCAGACCAATTTCCTTTAGGATTGACTGGTTTGATCTCCTTGCAATCGAAGGGATTATCAAGTCTTCTCCAACACCACAGTTTAAAAGCATCAATTCTTTGGCTATCAGCTTTCTTTATAGTCCAGCTCTCACATCCGTACATCTCTTTAAAGTTTCATAATTTTGTGCGTTTTTATCTTGCTTTAAATAAGCAGTTTTGAATTTGACATACATGCCTCATTTTTTTTAAACACATTTATTAATTGTTTTATTTTATTTTTTCTGTGAAGAGGGTTGTCATATTTGGAAAGGAATTTAGCTATTCCTTTCCAAAGTCTGTGACAAAATATATATTTCAGTACTTTTTCTGTTTTTAATAATGAAAGAATATGAAGCTATAAATGTAGTTTGGAAAAACTCTATGCATCTTGATCTCTATTTATTTTGAGTTTTCTTTTAAAAATAATTTAAAAGATTAAAAAAACTTACTATGTATTTTGTTTGGACTATGCTTTAAATTTTGTTCTATATGCTTGACATATTTTAATAAGTTGTCTTAGTATGGAGATGACAAGAAAATGTAAGTGAAGAACAACTGAACAACAGTAGTTCTTCTTTGAGATTTCCTGGTGACTCAGACAGTAAAGGATCCACCTGAATTTTATATATATATATTTAAAAGATTATATTATATATATTTTTATATACACACCTAAAATGAAGTTTAATTTGTAAACTAGGCACAGTAATATTAAAAACAACAATAATAAAATACAACAGTTATAAAAATATATTGTATAAAAGTTATATGAATGTGGTCTCTCTTAAAATATCTTATTGTATTATACTCTCCTTTCTTGTGATGATGTGAGATGATAAAATCCTTATGTGCTGAAATGAAGTGAGGTTAGTGGTACTAGGGCACTATTGATCTTCTGACAATATGATGGAAAGAGGATCATGTAATTCACATGATCCTGGATCACTGAGTTAAGGTAATACCAATGGAGGGAGTGGGGAGCTGTGATATTTCACCCTGTTACTCAGAACAGTGTGTAATTTAAAAGTATGAATTGTTTATTTCTAGAATTTTCCATTCAATGTTTTTAGACCAAGGTTGACCATGGGTAAATGAAGTCACAGAGAGACTGTAGATAACATGGCCCTATTTCAATATGTCCAAGGTTATAAGATGCTTACTCTGGAAGGAAAGTTATGACCAACCTAGATAACATATTCAAAAGCAGAGATATTACTTTGCCAGCAAAGGTTCGTCTAGTCAAGGCTATGGTTTTTCCAGTGGTCATGTATGGATGTGAAAGTTGGACTGTGAAGAAGGCTGAGAGCAGAAAAATTGATGCTTTTGAACTGTGGTGTTGGAGAAGACTCTTGAGAGTCCCTTGGACTGCAAGGAGATCCAACCAGTCCATTCTAAAGGAGATAAGCCCTGGGTGTTCTTTGGAAGGACTGATGCTAAAGCTGAAAGAGTTGACTCATTAGAACAGACTTTGATGCTGGGAGGGATTGGGGGCAGGAGGAAAAGGGGACAACAGAGGATGAGATGGCTAGATGGCATCACTGACTCGATGGACGTGAGTTTGAGTGAACTCCGGGAGTTGGTGATGGACAGGGAGGCCTGGTGTACTGAGGTTCATGGGGTTGCAAAGAGTCGGACACAACTGAGTGACCAAACTGAACTGTACTGAACTGAAGGTTATAAATTGAAGTGATGTGCCCAGAATATTAAGTTAAGCAATTTACATGTACTTGCCTAGAATGTTGTTTTGGAAGGGGACAGTTATCCAAGAGTAATTGTTGTTTTGTTTATGTCTTTATTTGTTCATGCATTTATATGTTTGATTACCTATTATAAATTATACAGAGCTTAAAATGAATGGATTTTAAGCATTCTGTCTGACAAATTTTTATAAATACATAAACAAGTATAACCACCATCTCATCCAACCATAATGGAAATACGGGAATTTTCACTAACCTAGATTCCCTTGAATATTTTTCAGATTTTTCCCATTCCCCAACCACTGTTTTGATTCATCTCAACATAAAATTTTATCTGTCCTAAGACTGTAAGGAAATGAACAATTTTTGTGCCTGGCTTTAGTGGCTCAGCTGGTAAAGAATCCCCCTGCAATGCAGGAGACTTGGTTTTGATCCCTGGGTTGGGAAGATCCCCTGGAGACAGGAACAGCCACCCACTCCAGTATTGTGGCCTGGAGAATTCCATGGACTTTATAGTTCATGGATTCGCAAAGTGTCAGACATGACTGAACAACCTTCACTTTTCTTTATTTAAACATAAAAGTTGATATTCCTTTATTTAGTTTTTTTAATCTTCAATTCATCATTTTAACTTCTGGGGAATATTGTATGTCTAGATGTGTCATAATTTTGTTTTATCCATTCTCCTGTTGATGGACATTTAAGTTACCTCCAGTTTAGAACTCTTAGGATAAAGTCTCTCTCAGAATACATCATCTTTTTATTTCTCTTAGTAACACTCCAAGAGAACTGATGCATTACAAGGCAGATCTATTTTAATTAAAAATAAATGATTTTTAAAATTATTCCTACATTTGTAAAAGTGAAGTCTCTCAGTTGTGTCCAACTCTTTGGGACCCTGTGGACTGTAGCCTACCAGGCTCCTCCGTCCATTGGATTTTCCAGGCAAGAGTACTGGAGTGAGCTGCCATTTCCTTCTCCAGGGGATCTTTCCAACCCAGTCCTGCATTGTAGACAGACCCAACCAGGTCTCCTGCATTGCAGACAGACGCTTTACCATCTGAACCTACCAGGGAAGCTACATTTGTAACTCTCCCTAAAATTTATGAGATCCCAGTTGTTCTGTTTCCTCAAGAACACTTGGTAATGATATTTCATAATTTATCAGTACTAATAGATATGAATTGGTAATTCATAGTCTAAACTTTTTATTTTCTTATATCTACAATATCAAATTATTGTATTGTTTTTCTTTAACCTTTTATTTTATGTTGGAGTATAGTTAATTAACTGTGTTGTGTTAGTTTCAGGTGTGCATAAAATTATATATAGAGAAAGATTTATATATTTATAAATATATATATGTATATATATATGTATATATATATATATATTCTTTTTCAAAAATTTTTCCCATTTAAGTTGTTACATAATATTGAGAAGAGTTCCCTGTGCTACACATTAGGTCCTTGTTTGTTGTCCACTTTAACTATAGCAGTGTGAACATGTCAGTCCTAACCTCCCTAACTCTCCCTTCCTTCCCCGATAACCATAGGTTTGCTCTCTAAGGCTGTGAGTCTGTTTCTGTCTTGTAAATAAGTTCATTATCATATTTTTTTAGATTCTATATATGAACAATATCATATGATATCTCTTTCTCTGTTTGACTTATTTCACTGAATATGATATTCTCTAGGCCCATCCATGCTGCTGCAAATGATATTATTTCATTCTTTTCAATGCTTGAGTAATATTCCATTGCATATTTGTAACTCTTTACCCATTTCTCTGTCAGTAGACACTAAGTTTGCTTCCGTATTTTGGCTAATGTAAACAGTACTGCAATGGAACTGGTCCAAAAAATTGCAGAGGAAGGAAAACTGCTAAACTCATTCTATGAGGCCACCATAAAACAGGCAAAGATACCACATTAAAAAAGAAAAGAAAAGAAAATTACAGGCAGGCCAATATCACTGATAAACATAGATGTAAAAATCCTCAGAAAAATACTAGCACATATAATCCAACAATACATGAAAAGGATCATATACCACAATCAAGTGGAATTTATCCCAGGGATACAAAGATTTGTTTTTAATATCTGCAAATCACTATGGTACACCACATCAGCAACTGAAGAATAAAAAGCATATAATCATCTCAACAGATGCAGGAAAAACTCTTGACCAAACTCAACACCCATTTATAATAAAAACTCCAGAAAGTGGGCATAGAGGGAACATACCTCAACATAATAAAGGCCATGGCAAATCTACAGGTAACATACTCAACAGTGAAAAGATGAAAGCATGTCCTTTAAGATCAGAAATAAGACAAGGCCACTTTTATTAAAACTTTTAAAATGTGTTTCTTATCTAGTATTTTATGAACTTCACAAATGTTTTGCATTTTGGCATTTTGTCTTTTTAATGAGCTGTAGGAGCTATCACCCTGCTTATTTAACTTATATGCAGAGTACATCATGAGAAATGCTGGGCTGGAGGAAGCACAAGCTGGAATCAAAATTGCCAGGAGAAATATCAATAACCTCAGATATGCAGATGACACCACCCTTATGGCAGAAAGTGAAGAGGAACTAAAAAGCCTCTTGATGAAAGTGAAGGAAGAGAGTGAAAAAGTTGGCTTAAAGCTCAACATTCAGAAAACAAAAATCATGGCATCTGGTCCCATCACTTCATGGGAAATAGATGGGGAAACAGTGGAAACAGTTTTTTTTTTGAGGGGGGGGCTCCAAAATCACTGCAGACTTTATTTTTTGGGGTTCCAAAATCACTGCAGATGGTGATTACAGCCATGAAATTAAAAAACGCTTACTCCTTGGAAGGAAAGTTATGATCAACCTAGATAGCATATTCAAAAGCAGAGGCATTACTTTGCCAACAAATGTCCGTCTAGTCAAGGCTATGGTTTTTCCAGTAGTCATGTATAGATGTGAGAGTTGGAATGTGAAGAAAGCTGAGCACCAAAGAAATTATATTTTTGAACTGTGGTGTTGGAGAAGACTCTTGAGAGTCCCTTGGACTGCAAGGAGATCCAACCAGTCCATTCTGAAGGTCAGTCCTGGGTGTTCTTTGGAAGGAATGATGCTAAAGCTAAAACTCCAGTACTTTGGCCACCTCATGCAAAGAGTTGACTCATTGAAAAAGACTCTGATGCTGGGAGGGATTGGGGGCAGGAGGAGAAGGGGACGACAGAGGATGAGATGGCTGGATGGCATCACCAACTCGATGCACATGAGTTTGAGTGAACTCCTGGAGTTGGTGATGGACAGGGAGGCCTGGCGTGTTGCAATTCATGGGGTGGCAAATAGTTGGACACAACTGAGTAACTGAACTGAACTGAGGAGTTGTCAAAATATTCTGATACAAGTCCATCAGATATATTTATGGAAAATATTTTCCCTCAATCTATGGCTTATAGTTTCAGTTTTTAATGATTTATTTGAAAAAGAACATATATTTTTATATAATCTTGTTTGTTGCTTTTTTCTTTTGTTCTTAGCTTTTTTGTCTTGTCTAAAATCTAACCCAAGGTTACATGTTTTCCTTTGCTTTGTTTAAAAGCTTTATACGGCAGCTATTATGTTTCAGTTTACCTATGATCGTTTCAAATAAATGTTTGTGTATGATGTCATATAGAGGATTGAGGTTCACTTTTTTTTTTCTTTCTTTCATTCAGAAACCTATTTTTATAGGATCCTGCGTTGAAAGGATTTGTTTTATTCTTTTTTTGTATGTGTGTGTGTGTGTGTGTGTGTGTTTTCCTCCCTGTAACTTGATACCTGTACTATTTTGTTGAGTTTCATTGTATTTTTTAGGCTTATTGGTCTTAAATATAATTTTCTTACAGTATTCTTGCCAGTTTTGTAATAATGCTCCTACTCTCATTTCTAATACTGTAAGTTATAATATTACCTTTTCCTTATCATTCTTCCAGGTTTTTTCAATTTCCTTAACATATATAATATCTTTTTGTCTTTTGTTTTTTCTCTATTGCTTTTCCATTTTCTATAACACTGATATTTTTCCTCTTTTTAAAAATTTTCTGCTTTGGATTTATTTGCACAAATTTTTATAGATTTTCAAGTTGGGAACTTAAATTGTTAGTTGTAAAGGATTATTTTGTTCTAATATGAACATTTTAAAATACACATTTCTAATTGTTTTAGCTACCTCCTTCTAATGGTATTATGCCCTGATTTATTATCATTCATACTGAACTACTCTCTTATTTGCATTGTAATTTCTTCTCTGACATATTAGTTACTTAAAATAGTGTCATTAAGAACTTCCCTGGTGGTCCAGTAGTTCAGACTTGCCACTTCCACTTCAGGGACCAGAGTTTATGCCTTGATTGGAGAACAAAAATCACACATGCTGCATGGCACGGAAGAAAAATAAAAATTAAAAATAATAGTGTTGCTATATTTTCAAATAAAGAATGCATGATATGATTTCACTATTTTGAATTTGTTGAGGTTGCTTTTTTTTTTTTTTTTTTTGAGGTGGAGGGCATATAGTACATTGTCTATCTTGGTGACTCTTCCTGTACACTTGAAGAAAATGTGTATTTTGCACTGTTGAAGTTAGGATTGTATAAATATCAATTTGGTAATTTTGTTTCTTTGCATTTTTAATCTTGCCTCATGACTCCAAATAGTAGTCTAGTACAATGTTCAATAGAAGTTGGGACATACATCCTTGTCTTATTCAGTCTTAAGAAAGTGTACATTCTTTCATCAAGCATAATATCCCCTGGACATTATCTGACCAGACTTGTGGAGTTTTTCTTTATTTAGTCATGTCCTCATACTTAGTAAATACTCAAGTGGAATCCATAATTATTTGGGGAAGTCTTTCTCTAAGTAGTCTATCCATTTTGTGTTTCTACTCCACAATTTCCAGCTGCCTCAGTCTCCTGAACTCCTACTCACAACTCAGTGCAACAGAGTCTCTATGTTCAGAGTGATTTCTTCCTCTTGTTGGAAGTGTTATGGTTTTCCCAATGATTTTAAAATCTCCTCAACAAAGAAAGCTAGGGTTACAGTAGAGTTCATCTCATTTGTTTTCCTCTATATATGATCTCAGTGCTAAGTTGCCTATTGTTAAAGAGCTAAAATTATTTTTACACACTTTGTTCAGTTCTCCAGTTGTTTATATTGGGTGGTCAAATCCAGTACTTTTTACTTCATCTTACCTAAAAATAGTTTTATCCTTTTTTATATCCTATACTAATTATTTCCACACTGATTATTTGCTGCCTTAACTGTCTATATTTAATGCTAATAGATACACATTAGAAGATTCATAAGAAATATGTTTCTGGGTATCTTAAAATATGTATAATTTGCTGATAAATGATTTGATGCATGAAATTGTGTAATCATTATGCATTAAAAACTACACATATTTTGAAAAGAATCTTTTCATTAAAACCTAAGGAAACTGCTTTAGATTTCATATTGTCCAGAAAATAATATTTCCAATGTGTGCTTACATTTGTTACTTAATACTATCCATGCTGTTTCCTTAAAGAATATTTTCTTTTGGCCTTAATTTCCCCTTGATTTTGAGATTTGATACTTTGATATATAGATTTAAATTAATTTATACTAATTTTACTAATAAGTTTGTATTTTATTTTATATGCTGTACTTTTAAATATTCTTTGTATTTATAATATATTACTCTTTTGTAGTATTTGGTCACTATATAAATATACATTATTATTTTTAATACAAATTTATTTATTTTAATTGGAGGTTAATTACTTTACAATATTGTATTGGTTTTGCCATACATCAACATAAATCCGCCACAGGTATGATAAAATTGATTAAATTTGTATGTTAATGTGTTGAAGCTTTGTGAAGTTAAATAACACAAAAGCCTGCAACAGAAGTAAGGATTGTTAAACCCAAAGTCCAATTTTTCAAACAGTATACAAAACTTTCTTATATCAGTGATCTCCTTTATTATTTTTATTAACTGTATTTTCTTTTCATATCCAGTTATTCTGTCTTACTCCATTCTGCTCTTGTTTGTTCCTTATTTAAAATATTATCATGATATTTTGTACTGTTATGAAGACATATGGATGTCTAAAATTTTATTTGATAATTTTAGTAAATTAGAAATATGCTCTTATTTCAAGATTTCCAAATGCGTATCTTTCTCCTTAACAAAGAATTTACAGGGCAGTTTAAAGAAGTATGAGTCATTTATATAACTTCTATAAGTTCTCTTACTTACAGTCTAGTAAACCTTGTTTGTTAGTGTCTTTTCAAATTCTTGTACTCAAAACCTAAAAAGCAGAAAATGCCACAGTAATGAATAAGTATCAATAAATTCTTTTTTGCATGCATTTATAAAATCTGCAAAAATAATACAGAATTTTTGTGCCTGTCAATAAATGAGGTTGTTTAGTCATTAAGTTGTGTCTGAATCTTTGCAATTTCAGGGACTGCAGCATGCTAGGCTTCCCTGTCCTTCACTATCTCTCAGAATTTGCTCTAAGAGATGCTTACTCCTTGGAAGGAAAGTTATGACCAACCTAGATAGCATATTCAAAAGCAGAGATATTACTTTGCCAACAAAGGTCTGTCTAGTCAAGGCTATGGTTTTTCCAGTGGTCATATATGGATGTGAGAGTTGGACAGTGAAGAAAGCTGAGCACCAAAGAATTGATGCTTTTGAACTGTGGTGTTGTAGAAAACTCTTGAGAGTCCCCTGGACTGCAAGGAGATCCAACCAGTCCATTCTAAAGGAGATCAGTCCTGGGTGTTCTTTGGAAAGACTGATGTTGAAGCTGAAACTGCAATACTTTGGCCACCTCATGCGAAGAGTTGACTCACTGAAAAAGACCCTGATACTGGGAGGGATTGGGGGCAGGAGGAGAAGGGGACAACAGAGGATGAGATGGCTGGATGGCATCACCGACTCGATGGACATGAGTTTGAGTGAACTCCGGGAGTTGGTGATGGACAAGGAGGCCTGGCGTGCTGCAACTCATGGGATCGCAGAGTCGGACACGACTGAGCAATTGAACTGAACTAGAGCAATAGCAAGTCCAATTGCTAGAATCAAATGTCCATTCAACTACAGTGATGGTTTTAGGGATGTAAATACATAGCCTGGTATTTAAACCCCTTGAATAACAAGTAAAAACTACAAACTTGAGAAGCTGGGCTATCTGCACATTTATTCTCACCACTGCCATTAACCTGGAGGTGTTTTACAAGGGTCTTATTTCTCCTTGATCTATCATGCTCTACAAGTCAGATATAGTCATGCTTATTACTGGAGTTTGAATTAGCCTCATCCTGCCCATGACCCTATAAAACAGGCCTACTCAGTTTCACTGCTCCATCTCATTGGTCCCAGTAAAAAGTTTTAAGGATGAGAACATTAGCCATATTAGGCCTGAAACCTCCATGGGCTTGCGTACCACATATTTGAAAAATGTTTTTCTTTCTCAAGTGTTACTACTATGATAACATAAATCTGAAACCACATGTGATAATCTAGGTACCCATTCAGGGCAAGCCTACATGGGAATGAACCTAATATATTGGATGATAGTGCTGAAAGATGGAAGTGGGACAGAGTCATTAAGTCATAAACAGAAGTCATAAGTCATAAACAGAGTCCATAAGTCATAAACACCCCTGAATCTAGAACCATCTAGAGATAATTATGTAATTAAATAAATGCGGAGGGAGGTTTGACAAAAGGTTTTCTATAAGTGATCAAATAGTAAATATTTTAGTTTTGAAGGCCAGGTGGTCTCTGTCTCGATTATTCAATTCAACTCTTATAGGGTAAGAAGTCAAAGGCAATACATAGAGGAATGATTGTGCCTTTGTTCCAATACAAATTTATTTATAAAAAAGAGACAGTGGCTGCTGGCCATAGTTTTTCCGACCCTGGTATAAAATAATAAATTCTTTTTTCTTTTTCTTTAGTTAGATTAAGTATATATCATTCGCTGTCATAAGATGTTGGACTTAGAGAAAAACTTTCAGTGTCGTATTTGTGGAGAGTGTATCTTACATGAATATCTTCTGTAGTCACTCAACCTGCCTTTCCTGCCCTATTTCCTGCTCTTTTTTGAGTAAATGCAGCATTATAATGGGAGTAAGATAAAAGTGAGATTGTGGCTCAGGGAGGGGACTAGTAATCTCTCCATTTAGAAAGCACTGCCCTTGCAGTGGGAGGACAAAAAAAAAAACAAAACAAAAAACTGCTTTGTTCTCTGACTTAATTTTCTAGGTCTCTGAGGGGGATGCTTTCTCCCCATTTTATTTCCAGGGGATCAGGCTGCTCCACTGAAGGAAGTGAACAACAGGAGAGCTGCCTATTATTTTCTCAGCTCAGCTCAATTGTCTTTGTACTTAATGCCAAATCTTTTCAGATAACAGCAAAAGATTTTCTGTCAGTTGAATTTTGGGGTGTGGTGAGTTTTCACCACAAAAAAAGCTATGCTTTTCTGTCTTCTTTTTTGAAAGCATTTCACCAGAAAATGTAGAGTATCTGCATTTTGAGCTGCCAGTCCAATACTCTTTTGGACCGGGGCATTGTTCAATATAATAAAATAAACACACCACACAGCTTTGGGACAGTTTTCTTTTTAGTCTGAAGTTATGGAAAATAAGAGCTTCCTTGGTGGCTCAGTAGGTAGAGAATCCGCCTGCAATGCAAGAGACCCGGGTTTGATCCCTGTGTCGAGAAGATCCCTGGAGAAGGGAATGGCAACCCACTCCAGCATTCTTGCCTGGAAAAATCCCAAAGACAGAGGAACCTGGCAGGCTACAGTCCATGGAGTTGCAAAGAGGCGGACACAACTGAACACACATACCATCATATGGAAAATAAAAGAGAGATGGAAGGGCAGGCTCTGGAAGTAATTACACTTTGCCAGAAGCCCCTGTGTCCCTCCAAAGTCTCAGCAAATATACTATGAAGAGTCTGATCCAGAAATAAGTGCTGGGATGAGTAATTCAGGCATATATGTATGTATATGAGGTATTAATCTCAACCTGGGGAGTGGAAATAAAAGAAGAGGCATTAATCAGAACTCTAATCAGTGAATTCTACAATAAGGTGGATCTCACCTTATTTAGTTAGAAAAGCTCACATTGAGGCAATATCCAGGTAGTCACCATTTTCATACTGATTATATCAGGAAAAATGAGGGTAATGATTCAGATTTGGCAGCTGTGGTGTTCTCTTGTAAGAGAAACTAATAAAGGAACACTAAATCTTGATATACTTATCACATTTGGGCTGTCAGGAGTATATAATCTTCTCCGAAGTTTCTTGGATTTGTTCAGTGTAGCATATTTCATCAGGAAGAAAAGCCCCCCTCACCCCGCTTTTCGGAGCAGTGTCTAAAGGAACAAACCTACATCTTCCCCGATCGTTGCATTTGTTAAGTGCTTAAAAAAAAAGTCAAACATACATACATGCATATCAATTTACTTGGGGACAAAGCAAATTCTACATTTGTGGAAATGTTTGCAAGACATTTACTTATATGTAAAAGTATATGTTTTTAATCCATTACACATTGCCAACATTTTTTCTGATCTCAGATTGAGAGAATAAAACAAGTGAACAGGCAAAGAAAACTTTGTGTCTAAAGTGCAATACAGAGAAAAAAAGTGCAGTACAGATAATTAGAGGTAAACATGTACATGTGTGTTTGCATGCACACACACATGTGTTCAGATAATTCCTACCTAAAGCTGAAACTGATGCAGATAAGTATGGTCAGTTTTACGTTCTACTGTGAGCTAGTTCAGTTTACCAAGGACTGGGCAAGACAGACCATTATGAGGAAGTATAGATACTATTGTCAATGTGGGTGGACTTGTGCGATTAATGGGGCTGCTAAAGGTATATCTTCTAACAACACAAAGAGAATGGAGTAAGGAATACTTTTTTTTTTTTTTTTTTAAATTTTATTTTATTTTTAAACTTTACATAACTGTATTAGATTTGCCAAATATCAAAATGAATCCGCCACAGGTATACATGTGTTCCCCATCCTGAACCCTCCTCCCTCCTCCCTCCCCATTCCATCCTTCTGGGTCATCCCAGTGCACCAGCCCCAAGCATCCAGTATCGTGCATCGAACCTGGACTGGCAACTCATTTCATACATGATATTTACATGTTTCAATGCCATTCTCCCAAATCTTCCCACCCTCTCCCTCTCCCACAGAGTCCATAAGACTGTTCTATACATCAGTGTCTCTTTTGCTGTCTCGTACACAGGGTTATTGTTACCATCTTTCTAAATTCCATATATATGCGTTAGTATACTGTATTGGTGTTTTTCTTTCTGGCTTACTTCACTCTGTATAATAGGCTCCAGTTTCATCCACCTCATTAGAACTGATTCAAATGTATTCTTTTTAATGGCTGAATAATACTCCATTGTGTATATGTACCACAGCTTTCTTATCCATTCATCTGCTGATGGACATCTAGGTTGCTTCCATGTCCTGGCTATTATAAACAGTGCTGCGATGAACATTGGGGTACTCGTGTCTCTTTCTCTTCTGGTTTTCTCAGTGTGTATGCCCAGCAATGGGATTGCTGGATCATAAGGCATGTCTATTTCCAGTTTTTTAAGGAATCTCCACACTGTTCTCCATAGTGGCTGCACTAGTTTGCATTCCCACCAACAGTGTAAGAGGGTTCCCTTTTCTCCACACCCTCTCCAGCATTTATTACTTGTAGACTTTTGGATTGCAGCCATTCTGACTGGTGTGAAATGGTACCTCATAGTGGTTTTGATTTGCATTTCTCTGATAATGAGTGATGTTGAGCATCTTTTCATGTGTTTGTTAGCCATCTTTATGTCTTCTTTGGAGAAATGTCTATTTAGTTCTTTGGCCCATTTTTTGATTGGGTCATTTATTTTTCTGGAGTTGAGCTGTAGGAGTTGCTTGTATATTCTCGAGATTAGTTGTTTGTCAGTTGCTTCATTTGCTATTATCTTCTCCCATTCTGAAGGCTGTCTTTTCACCTTGCTAATAGTTTCCTTTGATGTGCAGAAGCTTTTAAGGTTAATTAGGATTAAAGACAATCTCTTTAACAAGTGGTGCTGGGAACTCTGGTCAACCACTTGTAAAAGAATGAAACTAGAACACTTTCTAACACCATACACAAAAATAAACTCAAAATGGATTAAAGATCTAAACATAAGACCAGAAACTATAAAACTCCTAGAGGAGAACATAGGAATACTTTTTATTTCAGTGCTGTTTCCTGTTTCAGGTCATCTGGATGCAGAGCTTCTCAAGAGTCGTCACATCACTCTGCACATGCTCTCTCTGCAGTAAACTAGAGGCCCCGGGACATTATACAATTCCCTCACCCTCAGGCGTCCAGTGGTGCTCCACTGTCCATCCCCTCAAGCTTCCTTGGTGGGGTTTTTTGTTTTACATCATTTGATTTCGGAAGAAATAATCTGAAGGTATTTCTTCTTGAAAATATTATGGTTTTGGGCTGGGCAGGGCGTGACTATGATGAAATTAGCACAGTAGCTGTGGGGCTGGCGCTCCTGGGCTCCATCCGGCGGCCCTGGGCCTGGCACTGCCCTCCTCTTGCTGGGAGGTCCTGTGACACTGCTCATCTACTTGCTGGTGTCCTCTGACTGCTATGCCCTGGGCACCATGGGCTATTATTATGTGGCCATTTTTCACGGGTGCGAGGATGCCACCTTCGAGCTGCAAAACCAAATCCAGGACCCTGGAACTGACTTGACCTGCGAGGGATACGCTCCTAAGACCCTAACTCCATTCCCATCTGGACAGCCTGCTCTTCCGTCCCCCGATTAAAGTGCCAGAATATTTTCTGGTGTTTCCATTAGGGTCTATGTGCTCTTTGAATTCTTCCCTATCAATACTGTATTCTATAACAATCATGCTTTTGAGGAATAAAATTTTAATATCTTTGGATTAATGTAAGACTATTAGCATGAATATGTATGTCTTTTATGCACACATTTGAAAACAAATTCTTAAAGATGTTGACTTCTTTATAGAGTCGGAAGAAATCTAGCAAATACTAGTATGACTTTCTGAACAGAGAATGTGAGCTTCAAATGAATCAGCTTAGTTTTGAGGTTTACTATTTCTCCACCAATAGCTTGGACAGTAGAAGTGAATACCTGAATCCAGTTTATCATTATTATTCCTCAATCTGTATTTATTTGGTTGCATCAGGTCTTGGTTGCATGCACGGGCTCTTCATTGTGGCAGGGGCTTCTGAAGCTGCAGCTTGGGCTTCTGTCAGTAGTTGCAGAGCGTGGGCTTAATTGCCCAGATCCCATGTGGGGCCTTAGTTTGCCCGGCTAGAGATCAAAGCCATGTGTCCTGTGCTGGTCGATGGCTTCTTAACCACTGGACCGCCAGAGAAGTCCCTTGTTTTTCTTTAAGTCTGAAAATGAAAGACAGTATATGCGCTATGTACCACACGGGATTATCATAAACAAAATCAGATAATTAGATAATTCTTCATTATATATTGGGCTACAAGAATTTTCACTGGAATAATTTTTTTTTTTTTTCTCAAAGAGCTCACTTCATTGACCATCTTTCTATTTCACAAAAGTCACAGGAACAATTTTAGAGTCCTAAAGAGGTTTTTTTTTTTTTCCCCTACAGAACACTCTTCTCATAGATATATGCTTACCTTTTCCATCTTTCTACACAAATTTGTTCCTGATCAACATCTAAAATTGCTTCATTATTCTTATCTTCATTCCAGTAAATTTCCTTACCATGTTTTATTTTCATTTCTAACACGTATCGTAGTCTGTATATATTTTTTCTACATAATTTTATCTCCCCAACTTGAGTTTCTTGTAATAACTGCTATAACTCCTATTTTAAAATAATAAAGTCCATTAACCTGTAAAATAATCATAATCTAAAACGTTGACTCATATAAAAATAATAAAATTTTAGCCTTTATTACTGTAGGAGAAAAATCTAGATTTATGCCCAGTGGTGGCTACAAACATTCTTTACATCAAAGTGCTTAACCAGCAACATGTAAGATTTGCCTTAACTTCAGAGATGTTTGACCTCTTTCCTTTAGCTGGGATTCATCCCTGCTAAACTCATAGTTTGAAAAAGATCTGTCAAATGTCTACAGAAATGTTTACCATATATGGTCTTGCTGTTAACAGTTTCAGTCCAGATCCTTAAATTATATATTTATTTGTTTTAACCAGAAGATATAGGCATCAGTAGAAATGTTTTTGAGTTTTTAGAGCTCTAAGTATGTAAGCCGTTTTCATGGTATTCAACACTTGTATTTTTGTCAGTGATATGCCTCTCACCAGTGACAAGAAAGTGAATTCAATCCACTGCTCTTAGAATGAAATGGCATTAATTAATTAATCTCGATACTTTGTAACTATTGTTCCTTTGTCTACTTTAGCATTACAACTGGAAACTTTTATGGAAAAACACCACTGTATACTTTTTCATTCCTTAATTAAATATTTTATTGCTTCTTCTTTGAAAGCTTGCAATAGAGGAAAAATAGGAAAGTCAAATATTGGTTACAATTGAGAGAATAAAGAAATGCTGTGATTACTATCTCCATTGTTGAATTTAATGGCATAACAAAGTATTTGAGTAGATATTATCTGAGAGTAGACAGTGAATAGCCAAAGAACAAACAAAAATTGGAGAACAACACATCTCCATCAATTGTTCTTGCTCTTGTTCTTAATGCATAGTCAGTCTTATTTTTATTGAATTATTCTCCTAATACATTTTGCAATAAGGATAAGGACCAACAGTGTACCCTCTTTTCGAAGAAATGAGAATGAGAACTTGGCATACAGAGCAGTCAGAGGAGCAGATGCTATGTGTATATTTGTGCATATAAGTGTCTGCTAAGTGTTTGAAACAGACTTTGTGAATAATACAATGAAAAATAGTCCTCTAGAATTTCACTTGGAAATTAAAGCTTAAAAGCAAATAAGATTGTTGTTCTCCTTGGGAGATAAATTCATCTCGTAAAGTTGTACTGAATATTCTAGGTAGAAAAGTGGTGGTACTGACATGTGCTTGTGGCTTTTGAAGTCTTAACATAAAATTGGCATCATTTAATCTCTACTGTTTCAATAAATGGTGTTGGAGGAGACTCTTAAGAGTCCCTTGGACTGCAAGGAGATCCAACCAGTCCATCCTAAAGGAAATCAGTCCTGAATGTTCATTGGAAGGCCTGACATTGAAGCTGAATCTCCAATACTTTGGCCACCTGATGCGAAGAGCTGACTCATTTGAAAACACCCTGTTGCTGGGAAAGATTGAAGGCAAGAGGAGAAGGGGACGACAGAAGATGAGATGGTTGGATGGCATCACTGACTCAATGGACATGAGTTTGAGTAAACTCTGGCAGTTAGTGATGGACAGGGAGGTCTGGAGGGCTGCAGTCCATGGGGTCGCAAAGAACTAGACACGACTAAGTGACTGAACTGAACTGTTTCATTAAAGGACTTTAGATATGTGCCTGGTAAGGTTGCAATGTATCACAGAATGTAGGGTCATTTTACTTCTGTGGCAGTGTCATCAGCTATAAGTATTAAAAATAATAAAACTATAACCATTTGTATACCATATCCATAATTATGTGATACCTACAACCTGAGTTTATCAATAAAAATGGAGATTTTGTTATAAGATTATGGATGTAGTTAGGGATTAAATATTTCAAAAATGTCAGAATGATAGCAATGTTAGGAGCAACTAATATTTGTACTGGTCCACCTTTTAAGTCATTTGATATTTTTTATTTCATTCCTCCTCACAACATCCCTGAAGGGTTATGATAAACCATATGCTTCCCATTTGACATCTAGAGAAACAGAGGCACACAGAGTGGAAAGCGAATTATACTGAGAATACCCAAAAACTGAGTTAAATAATAAAATGAAAGTTATGCTGTATTTTATAGCCCAGGTTGTTGGGTATAGTTACAATTCATTTGCTTTTTTCCTACATTCTAAGCTGGCCTGCTACATTTTAAGGGTAGATTTGAGGAAGCTGTTGTTTTTAATACAATTTTGTTTTGTTTGATGCTTATGTGTTTAATCATTATTGCTGCTGGCTATTGTTCCTTTTCATGTATTTTAATACTTTAATCAATGGGAATTTTATTGGTACTTGTACCCTGAGGCTATTGAAAGTGGAGGGTATATTTATTTTATAAATATACAATGGAAATAAGAAAAAGTAAAGCAAGTGGACATGGAGACTGTGTAGGTAATAAAGTGATAATGTCCTTCAAGGGCTAAGTGAAGAGGTAGGGTTCTTCCCTGATGAGAGTTTGCACAAAACTCCCTGAATTAAAGAAGCTGGTCCAACTTCTGTGTGCTGTTTTCCCACTTAAAAGTGTATTTCTCCCCATACCATCCCTCTGGGTCGTCCCAGTGCACTAGCCCCAAGCATCCAGTATCTTGCATCGAGGGAGGAGGGAGGAGGGTTCAGGATGGGGAACACATGTATACCTGTGGCGGATTCATTTTGATATTTGGCAAAACTAATACAATTTTGTAAAGTTTAAAAATAAAATAAAATTTTAAAAAAAAGTGTATTACTCTCTGCATCAAAAAACATTTCGAATTCAAATTTCCTATCAGACATTAATCGGAATCACAGTAATTTCTTAAATATCTTGACTAGCAAAGCTTTATACTTGATTGTTTATTTTTTACTTTATATTAAATGTAGTACCTACATTTATGCTGACTTATAGTTACCTCTGTTTGTTTCATGTCTAATTCTACATTTAATTTTTTAAATATATACTTGTCTCCGTTTACCCAAATAGATTTCAGAATCTAGAGAACAGCTGTCATACCAGATAAGTTCTTTGAAACATCTCCCAAGAAGTGACATATCCTGTAACTTCTTGATAAGTACCTGTGGGATTAACTGGAGACAGTGTATAAATCTAATATTTTCAAAGAAAGACTAAATTGTTCATTTATCATTGAAATAGTTTTCTTGTTTTTCAGTAATATGTTCAATAAACATAGAAACTGGGCAACCATCCCCTCCTCATTTCAACCTCTTTGCCACATTTTGCAAAAGTCTCAATTCTTACATTCTGGTTCTAATAAAGACAATACCAAACTGACAATTTTTTGCCATCTACTCTATGACCACAGGACAGAGGGCTGGGGGTTCTGAAGAAACCTAACCCTGATATTTAACATATCAAATGCCTAAATATGTTCTGGGGTCATCTTACGTAAATCTAAATACATGTAGGAGCAACCATTAATGTTCTAAATTTTAGTTTATTTGTCCCAACTCTCCCCTCCCTGCCCCCATCAATTGCTGAGAGGAAAAAAAAAAAGAGATGCAATTATTTCTTAGGACTTTTTAAAGATAAGGATTATCTGATTTCTTCCTAATGATTAAATTGATGGAAGTAGAAAGGTTAATGTTTGGTAGAGCTGACCTTCAAATGAAGAAGGAAGTTACCACCCTTTCTCAATTGTGCTGAAAGTTGCATTTCTTTTAATGACTCCACTTAGAACAGCAGGAAGCAAAGTGATCATCACAAGCAGGTACTTAGACAAGAGTGAGAGGTTGGATGTGGACTGCTCTGTTAAAACATCCACGTCTAAACAGGGCTTCCTGGAGCTTAAGTGCCCATTGCTGCAGAAGCTAGGATGCCATCTGTGAGTGCGCAGCAAAGCTCACAGTCTATCTAATGAGAGGAACTGCATCAAGGAGACGTTCTTAAGTAGATGAAAGATCCAAGGCATCTAATGGACAATTAGTTAACTTCATTCTTCAGAGTTTTTAAGCATCTGATAAATGGAGAAATAAAGAAAAAATGCTCCAAGGGAAACACCAAAGGGAATTAAAAGCAGTCTAAGAGGAAATGACTTTCAGGTTTTCTAAATTCTCAATATCATTCTGAGTTTGAAAGTGAAACACTTAGTGATTATAGTCATTTTTTCCCTTCGTTTAAAATTGTGATGTCTATGGCCAATACCATTGTATGTGATTAGAACATATGCTGGACCATTGTTTGGAAATATGTATATTACATTAGTGAGTACATTCCAAGCACTGTCAAATTTCATGAAATAATAATCAGTAATGCTTTATCTGCAGTGGATCTTAAGGTTACCTGTTAAATTTTGTTATTCAGCAGAAGGTGAAACTAAAGTTCAAGAGTTTAAGTGTTTTATTTTTTTCCCCTAGAAGTCAGTTTTAAATATTTGTATAATATTTTGTCTCTCCATCTCACTGTTAACTTTAAGAGTTTAGAAGACAAATAGAATGATGGTATTCTAAATTTAGTCTATGTAAATTCATTTATATTATTTTAAGATAAGCTGTCATCAATGAGTTCTAATTTCTTGCTTCACACTAGACTAGGGTGCTTCAGTTCAGTTCAGTTCAGTCACTCAGTTGTGTCCGACTCTTTGTGATCCCATGAACCGCAGCAGGCCAAGCCTCCCCTGTCCATCACCAACTCCCAGAGTATACCCAAACCCATGTCCATTGAATCGGTGATGCCATCCAACCATCTCATCCTCTGTTGTCCCTTTTTCCTCCTGCCTTCAATCTTTCCCAGCATCAGGTTCTTTTCAAATGAGTCAGCCCTTCTCATCAGGTGGCCAAAGTATTGGAGTTTCAGCTTCATCATTAGTCCTACCAATGAAAATTCAGGACTGATTCATTTAGGATTGACTGGTTGGATCTGCTTGTAGTCCAAGGGACTCTCAAGAGTCTTCTCCAGCACCGCAGTTCAAAAGCATCAATTCTTTGGCACTCAGCTTTCTTTATAGTCCAACTCTCACATCCATACATGACTACTGGAAAAACTATAGCTTCGACTAGACAAACCTTATTGGTAAAGTAATGACTTTGCTTTTTAATAGGCGGTCTCAGTTGGTAATAATTTTCAAAGAAAATATGTAGCATATACTTGTCCTCAAGGAATGTATATCTACTTGGGAGAGAAAGATTCAGAGACAAAATAGTAGAATGCAATATATGAAGAAGGACCAGCATGTGTGACATGTATAATAGGTATTCTCAGTGGCCCAGAAAGGAGAGGTGGCCATGAGCCAGCATAACTGGAGAGACCCTAGAAATGAGGGCAAGTTCTCTCTAAATGGCCAATTAGCACTTGATGGTACAGAAGATGGTAGACTTCAGCACTGGTTACAGAACTGGGATATATGTATACGTGGTATTAGTTAGATTGTCTTAAATATAGGATAGTTAAGCATTGTTTCAATTTGTTTAGGGGTCAGCTAAAATTACTTTTCTTATTTAGAAACTTGAGATTTGAGTCATTGGAACCAAAGTCAAATGAGGGTTCAGTTCAATTCAGTTGCTCAGTTGTGTCCGACTCTTTGCAACCCCATGAAAAGCAGCACACCAGGCCTCCCTGTCCATCACCAACTCCCGGAGTTCACTCAGACTAATGTCCATCGAGTCAGCGATGCCATCCAGCCATCTCATCCTCTGTCGTCCCCTTCTCCTCCTGCCCCCAATCCCTCCCAGCATCAGAGTCTTTTCCAATGAGTCAACTCTTCGCATGAGGTGGCCAGAGTACTGGAGTTTCAGCTTTAGCATCATTCCTTCCAAAGAAATCCCAGGGCTGATCTCCTTCAGAATGGACTGGTTGGATCTCCTTGCAGTCCAAGGGACTCTCAAGAGTCTTCTCCAACACCACACTTCAAAAGCATCAATTCTTCGGCGCTCAGCTTTCTTCACAGTCCAACTCTCACATCCATACATGACCACTGGAAAAACCATAGCCTTGACTAGACGAACCTTTGTTGGCAAAGTAATGTCTCTGCTTTTCAACATGCTATCTAGGTTGGTCATAACTTTTCTTCCAGGGAGTAAGCGTCTTTTAATTTCATGGCTGCAGTCACCATCAGCAGTGATTAGTATTTAATACTGATATCAATAGAAATCACAGCACTATTTTATTTCATCTCTTTTTAGATCCTTAACACAACCCCATGAATTAGGAACACTACTTTTTCTCATATTATAAATGAGAGAATTGAGACACAGAGAAAGCAGATTGATTCCAGGAATGTGTGGCTCAAAACCACAGGATCTTAATTGTTAAATTTTATTCAGAAAATAATTTTAAGCTTCAAGAAACCATCATAGTTTATGAAACTAAAATTAAATATTAAAATACAAGTTAGCCTCATTATCATGAGTTTTTTTTTTCCACTGTGAACAGGACAGGTGCCCCCCCAAACTTAAAATTTTTTTAAGAGTTTAAGATATTAATACCAATATAGGAATATGCTCTATTAATGTCTCCTTTCAGCCTAGCCCCAGAGATTGGTATTGATGGTGGCTGCTCCTGAATCTGGAGACAGGAATAAGCTCTGGAGAACTGTGTCTGTCATTTAAAAAGTTGCCATCTGTCTTTTTTTGATATCTGCTGTGCTGTAGTAAGTCACAGTATTTCCCTATCCTTTCAATGACAGCTCATGGTAAGATAAACTCACCATGATAAGATAAATGGCAACTTTTTTAATGAAAACCACTATGTGTGAGCTGCTTGGTTAGGTTACAGTTCTTCAAAGTGCATCTCATACCTTATCCTCTAATATCAAAACCAATGACCTATTCTTCAAAGGATTTTCTTTTCAGTTCTGTAACTTACATAATTTACTAAGTCCCCCTACCCTTTTTTTATATCCTCTCAGAATGAGACCTTGAGTGACCCTGTAACCTCAACTTCTTAGACCAATTTTTTAGGAAGTGCTTGTTGAGAAGATAAAGGCATATTTTTTACACTGTTTTGAAAATCACATTTGAGTAAGGTGGGCCAAGTAAGCAGAATGAATCATTTTTATTTATTTGAATCACTTGTCTCCTCATAAATATAAAAGTACTTTAAGTAGTGACAAGACCTGGATCTAGAACTGGTTCTAATTCATCATAGCTATCCTACAGCCAGCTGGACCACAGTTTCTCTGTCTCTGACTGCTAACCTGTCAGATAGGAATGCTCAGCACAACTTGGTCTAAAACTGATATGGATTCCACATCAATGAGAGGTGCTAAATGGCCACAGAGACACCTCTTTCATGTCCAAACTTATCGCTGAGGGTTTCCTGGACATTTTTTAGTGTAGAAGAGAAAAAATGACTTCATACAATATAGATCCTTATACAATGATCAGGGCTTCCCAAGTGGTGCTAGTGGTAAAGAACCCCCCCTGCCAATGCAGGAGACATAAGAGACAAGGGTTCAATCCCTGGGACAGGAAGGTGTCTTGGAAGAAGACATGGCAATCTACTCCAGTATTCTTGCCTGGAGAATATCATGGACAGAGGAGCCTGGTGGTAGACAGAGTGCTGGACAGATGTTTATAATATTGAATAGGGGACAGTGACTAAAACCATCCCAAAGGAGGAAAAATTACAAAAATGCAAAGTAGTTGTCAGAGGAGGCTTTACAAATAGCTGCAGAAAGAAGAAAACTGAAAAGTAAGGAAGAAAAGGAAAGATGCACCCAACTAAATGTAGAGTTCCCAAGAATAGCAAGTAGAGATAAGAAGGCCTTCATTAAAATGGGCAATGCAAAGAAATAGAGGAAAACAAAAGATTGGGAAAGTCTAGAGATTTCTTCAAGAAAATTGGAGGTATCAAGGGAACATTTCATGGAAAGATGGGTAAGTTAAAGGGTGATAAAGAACAGAAAAAATAAGGACGTAACAAAAGCAGAAAAGGTTAAGAAGAGGTGGCAAGAATACACAGAAGAACTATACAAAAAACATCTTAATGACCTGGATAAACACGATAGTGTGATCACTCACCAGGAGCCAGATATCCTGGAGTGTGAAGTAGGCCTTAAGAAAGATAAATCCACGCACATATGGACATCTTATCTTTGACAAAGGAGGCAAGAATATACAATGGATTAAAGACAATCTCTTTAACAAGTGGTGCTGGGAAATTTGGTCAACCACTTGTAAAAGAATGAAACTAGAACACTTTCTAACATCATACACAAAAATAAACTCAAAATGGATTAAAGATCTAAACGTAAGACCAGAAACTAAAACTCCTAGAGGAGAACATAGGCAAAACACTCTCTGACATACATCACAGCAGGATCCTCTATGACCCACCTCCCAGAATATTGGAAATAAAAGCAAAAATAAACAAATGGGACCTAATTAACCTTAAAAGCTTCTGCACATCAAAGGAAACTATTAGCAAGGTGAAAAGACAGCCTTCAGAATGGGAGAAGATAATAGCAAATGAAGCAACTGACAAACAACTAATCTCGAGAATATACAAGCAACTCCTACAGCTCAACTCCAGAAAAATAAATGGCCCAATCAAAAAATGGGCCAAAGAACTAAATAGACATTTCTCCAAAGAAGACATACAGATGGCTAACAAACACATGAAAAGATGCTCAACATCACTCATTATCAGAGAAATGCAAATCAAAACCACTATGAGGTACCATTTCACACCAGTCAGAATGGCTGCGATCCAAAAGTCTACAAGTAATAAATGCTGGAGAGGGTGTGGAGAAAAGGGAACCCTCTTACACTGTTGGTGGGAATGCAAACTAGTACAGCCACTATGGAGAACAGTGTGGAGATTCCTTAAAAAACTGGAAATAGACCTGCCTTATGATCCAGCAATCCCACTGCTCGGCATACACACTGAGGAAACCAGAAGGGAAAGAGACACGTGTACCCCAATGTTCATCGCAGCACTGTTTATAATAGCCAGGACATGGAAGCAACCTAGATGTCCATCAGCAGATGAATGGATAAGAAAGCAGTGGTACATATACACAATGGAGTATTATTCAGCCATTAAAAAGAATACATTTGAATCAGTTCTAATGAGGTGGGTGAAACTGGAGCCTATTATACAGAGTGAAGTAAGCCAGAAAGAAAAACACCAATACAGTATACTAACGCATATATATGGAATTTAGAAAGATGGTAACAATAACCCTGTGTACGAGACAGCAAAAGAGACACTGATGTATAGAACAGTCTTATGGACTCTGTGAAAGAGGGAGAGGGTGGGAAGATTTGGGAGAATGGCATTGAAACATGTAAAATATCATGTATGAAACGAGTTGCCAGTCCAGGTTCGATGCACGATACTGGATGCTTGGGGCTGGTGCACTGGGACGACCCAGAGGGATGGAATGGGGAGGGAGGAGGGAGGAGGGTTCAGGATGGGGAACACATGTATACCTGTGGCGGATTCATTTTGATATTTGGCAAAACTAATACAGTTATGCAAAGTTTAAAAATAAAATTAAAAAAAAAAAAGAAGAAATGACATTTAAAAAAAAAAAAAGAAATATTACTACCAACAAAGCTAGTGGAGGTGATAGAATTCCAGCTGAGCTATTTTAAAATCCTAAATGGAGATGATGTTAAAGTGCTGCACTCAATATGTTAGCAAATTTGGACAACTCAGCAGTAGCCAAAGCACTGGAAAATGTGTTTTTATTCCAATTCCAAACAAGGGTAATGCCAAAAGATGTTGAAACTACTATACAACTGCACTCATTTCAGATGGAAGTTAAATTATACTCAAAATCCTTCAACCCAGGCTTCCATAGTATATGAACTGAGAAACTCTAGTATTACATGCTGCATTTAGAAAAGGCAGAGGAACCAGAGATCAAATTGCCAACATTCATCGAATCATGGAAGAAGCAAAGGAACTCCAGGAAAACATCTGTTTCTGTTTCATTGACTACACTAAAGCCCTTGACTGTGTGGATCACAACACACTGGAATATTCTTAAAGAGACAGAAATACCACACCACTGTATCTGTCTCCTGAGAAACCTGTATGCTTGTCAAGAAGCAATAGTTAGAGCCAGAGATGGAGCAATGCACTGTTTCAAAACTGGGAAAGGAGTACGTCAAGGATATATATTTTCACCAGGTTATTTAACTTAAATTCAGAGTATTTAATGTGAAATGCTGGGCAGGATGAATCACAAACTGGAATCAAGATTGCCAGGAGAAACATCAACAACCTCAGATATATATATGATATGACTCTAATGACATAAAGTGAAGAGAATCTAAAGAGCCTTTTGATGAGGGTAAAAAGGAGAGTGAAAAAGTTGGCTCAAAGCTCAACATTCAAAAAACAAAAAATCATAGCATTCAATACCATCACTTCATGGCAAATAGATGGGGAAAAAGTGGAAACAGTGGCTGACTTTATTTTCTTAGGCTCCAAAATCACTGTGGACAGTGACTGGGACATGAAATTAAAAGATGCTTGTTCCTTAGGGGTGGTGGTGGGAGGAAGCTATGACAAACCAAGACAGCACATCAAAAAGCAGAGACATCACTTTGCCAATAAAAGTCCTTATAGTCAAAGCCAGTTGAGCTATTTCAAACCCTAAAATATGATGTTGTTAAAGTGCTTCAATCAATATGCCAGCAAATTTGGAAAACTCAGTAGTGGCCACTGGACTTGAAAAGTTTTCATTTCATTCCCAAAGAAAGGCAATGCCAAAGAATCTTAAAACTACTGCACAATTGCAGTCATCTCACATGCTAGCAAAGTAATGCTCAAAATTCTCAAAGTGAGGCTTCAATAGTAGGTGTTCAAGCTGGATATAGAAATGGCAGAGGAACCAGAGATCAAATTGCCAACATCCATTGGGTCATAGAAAAAGCAAGAGAGTTTTAGAAAAAACAACTACTTCTGCTTTACTAACTATGCCAAAACATTTGACTGTGTGAATCACAACAAACTGTGAAAAAGTCTTCAAGAGATAGGAATATCAGAGCATCTTATCTGCCTCCTGAGAAATCTGTATGCAAGTCAAGAAGCAACAGTTAGAATCGGACATGGAACAACAGACTAGTTCCAAATTAGTAAAGGAGTATGTCAAGGCTGTATATTGTCACCCTGCTTATTTAACTTATATTCAGAGTACATCATATGAAATGCTGGGCTGGATGAAGCACAAGCTGGAATCAAGATTGCCAGGAGAAACATCAATAACCTCAGATATGCAGATGATACCACCCTTATGGAAGACAGCAAAGAGGAACTAAAGAGCCTCTTGAAAGTGAAAGAGGAGAGTGAAAAGGCTGGTTTAAAACTCAACATTCAAAAACAAAGATGATGGCATCTGGTCCCATCACCTCATGACAAATAGATGGGGAAACAATGGGAACAGTGGCAGACTTTATTTTTGTGGGCTCCAAAAGCACTACAGATCATGAGTGTGGCCATGAAATTAAAAGACGTTTGCTCCTTGGAAGAAAAGTAATGACAAACCTAGACAGTGCGTTAAAAACCAGAGACATTACTTTCTGACAAAGGTCCATCTAGTCAAGGATATGGTTTTTTTCAGTAGTCATGTATGGATGTGAGAGCTGGACTATAAAGAATGCTGAGCACCAAAGAATTGATGCTTTTGAACTGTGGTGTTGGAGAAGACTGTTGAGAGTCCTTTGGACTGCAAGGAGATGAAACCACTCAATTCTAAAGGAAATCAGTCCTGTGTATTCTGAAGCTCCAAAATTTTGGCCACCTGATGGGAAGAGTTGATTCACGGGAAAATACCCTGACACTGGGAAGGTTTGAAGGCAGGAAGAGAAGGGGATGACAGAAGATGAGATGATTGGACGGAATCACTGACTCAATGGACATGAGTTTGAGCAAGCTCTGGGAGTTAAGTTGCATGATGGACAGGAAAGCCTGGCCTGCTGCAGTCCATGGGGTTGCAAAGAGTTGGACACGACTGAACGACTGAAATGAACTGAACTGAACTGATGGTTTTTCCAGTAGTCATGTACAGAAGTGAGAGTTGGACCACACAGAAGGCTGAGCTCCGAAGAACCAATGGTTTTGAGTTGTGGTGGTAGACATGACCCTTGAGAGTCCCTTGTACTGCAAGGAGATTCAATCCTAAAGGAAATATACTCTGAATATTAATTGAAAGGACTGACGCTGAAGCTGAACCTCCAATACTTTGGCCCTCTGATGCGATGAGCTATCTCATTGGAAAATACTCTGATGCTGGGAATGATTGAAGGCAGGAGGAGAAGGGGGGTGACAAAGGATGAGACGGCTAGATAGCATCACTGACTCAGTGGACATGAATCTGAATAAACTTCAGGAGATAGTGTAGGACAGGGAAGCCTGGTGTGCTGCAGTCCACAGGGTCATAAAGAGTTGGACACAACTGAGGGATTGAACAATAACAAAGATCTTCTATTATTAAGATAATTGTCAATAATAGCGTGGGCTTCCCTGATGGCTCAGGGTGACAGAATCTGCCTGCAGTGCAGGAGACAAGAATCCATGTGTTCAGTCCCTGGGTCAGGCAAGATTTCCTTTCCTGGAGAAGGAAATGGGAACCCATTCCAGTATTCTTGCTTGGGAAATCCCATAGACAGAGGGAGCCCGGGCTATAGTCCATACAGTCTTAAGAGTCAGACATGACTTAGTAACTAAACTACCATCCCCACCTTAATAATAGAAGATAGAGGCTTTTGAACATTTGGAAGCATTGTGTTTTCAGTATTTCTCTCTAACTCTTCCTCTGTTCTTCTTTTACTTTCTTCATCTTTCCCTTTATTACCCTCTTAATTTTTTTGTGGGATGCCTATGGCATGGTACCAAATATAGGCCAGTCCTCTTGTAGAAGTAGCAGCTATGTGAGTGACTCAAGACTGGGGCTGTAGTTTTTCACCTCTGCCTGTGATCAGAAGTGGATACTTAACTGTATGAGTTCAGTCTTATGTTTCTCCTCTTCCTTTGTGATACAAGAGCACTGGATTATATCATTTTTGGGGAGGATTGTGAGAATGGAGTAAAATTTATGGATCTTCTGCACAGGGGAAAAAAAAAGCACAATCACAAATTTATGATTATTTTGTATGTAGTCTCAGGTGTATACGAATTTCTGGACCATAAGGCAGCCAGATTTAAGTCTATGACTTTGGATGCTACAAAAAAGAGCACAGGGGCACAGGCAGGGAAAGAGATATTTGTTCACATCCTCATGTGGTTAGTGAAAATTTGCTTTCTTTTACTAATAGCACAAAAAGCTAGCTTCCATAAACCATAAAAGCTGCCCACAAGTCATGCTAGTGTGCTGGAAGAACAGAGACCCAACTCACGTTGATTTATAGATCTTGTTGTGTCTCTGCTTAGTCAAGTGTGAACTTGTTCTTCCTCCTGAAATACTACAATAGATGTCTCTGCCTGTATTTAGTAGTCATTCCTGGAGCATGGCAGGGATTAGTTTCGATCGATTGGGACTATGCTCTTCTCTTGGCCATTGTAGGCATCTGTGGCATTTGGGGCATTGCTATCTAAAAGCAAGTTCTTAGGAGGTCTTCGTTTCACCTTTGTGTAATTAAGCATGCTTCAACACCAGAATCCAAAGTCTGATCATCTTATACACCAGTATCTCAAATCTCATCATAAGCATTGAACTTTGTCTTTGCAGTTAGAATTCACTAAATGATAAAAGTTCTTAATCTTTAGAACTCAATCATTGACAGTATAGGAGATTAATACCTGACAACAAATTCATGTTTTTAGCTTTTTTTTTTCCAATCAGATATATGAGAAAATTAGCTCTTTTACCATAAATTTTTTAAATTAACTTACCCTCAGTCAAAAGCTGATGTAAATCACATATTTAAAACAACATTTATGACCATTTTGCATAACTGGATACCATAGCAGGAGTGACAATTACATGATGGATTTTGACAAACAATTAGATTCTCTTGCATAGAATGGTGATGTACTATTTTTTTTTTTTTTAATGATAAATAGCTGTTTCAAGTAAGGGCAACAGTAGCTTCCAAGTAACCAAGTTAAATCTAAGGTGCTAGTTTATGGTAAGAACAATGGAAACATAATTTTTCAAATTCCAGGAAATTATGTTTTTGAAAGATTGATAATTGTGACTGAATAAATGAAGTATGGATATTTGGGGTAACTGGATGCTAGTTTATGAAATGTTCATGAAGTTAAGGTTAGTTTTATGGTCTTATGGGTTACAGGGGCATTTTTAATTCCAACAAAGTTTTTTGAAAGTGCATTTTACTAGTTCACAGGAGCACTGGAAAAGAGGTGATGGATGACAAGAGAAAATTATTTTCTCATTAACAAAGTAGTGACAATAACAGTCCCAGGCAAAAACTAAAACAAAATACAAACACTGAGGCAATTTTTTTTTTTCGTGGAAGTGGTACCTTTAAGGAAAGAAAGATACATTCATATTTAGTCCTATTGAAACTGTTATTCACAGAGAAATGTGAAGCCTGGATGCCCTGTCCTCAGGAGAAGCAGCTCCTTTCTCTCAGTCACAGAATTGTGCCCACAGCCTCCTCATTCATGCCACATCTTTCTGTTACCAAGTAAATGCAGCATCATTTCAGAGGGAGCGGATGTTAATAAAATTAGTCGGTCACACATTGGAGCATTTATTGAGATCCTCTGGTTGTACATTTCCAGATCACAGTCGAGAAAGAAAACAACCTGTAGACCAATGAGAAAGTGCATCAAAAGCTGCAAGGGCAGCACATTTTTTTCTAATATCATCTCTTCTGGGAAACATTACCCTCCTGTGCTCTTCCAGACCATTGATTCCATTCTGAACCCATAAAAAAGACATTATAAATCAAGGAAGGAGGTGCTGGTAGAATACTGTGAATGGTTTATAAGTTATTTTGTGAACAAAATTGAGACCATTAGAGCTGCTGAGCAGCCTTCTACCTCTAATCATTTTTTCCATTAACTAAGTTTTTTGCCCACTCTAGAGAGAGTGGCATGATTTTTATAGCAGTATTGTATAGGAGAATTCTAAAGCATCAAATAGGCAGTGCTTACCAATTGCTACCCACTTCATATATCTTGAACAATTGTCAATACTTAATGTGAATACCCCTTCCTTCTGACATTCTCCAGGATATAAACTACTGGTTAGATCTCTCTAATATAATAAAGTGATATAATGAAAGTGATACAAGACTAAAAAATAGTAGACATTGGTTCCAATCTTAATTCTGCTTAAAGATATTTATATAGCCTTAAGAGAAACTAAATGAAACTGAGCCTCAGTTTCCTTCAAGTATAAAGGTAAAGAGGAAGCCCTGTGTATCACACAGCTTTCTAGACAGAAAAAAAAAAAAAAAAGAGAGAATGCATATATGGAATGCAAAATAGAAAAACACTTTTGAATATAAAAGCAAAATATAGTAATCATCATTTATTATTTTATTGCTTTCATTATCATTTCTGTAGTGTTCTAAATTTCTATTGTCTTATTCCAATGAATTCCATGCATATAATCAGATCATGATCAAATTTTTAGTTTGTAATGGACACTGATTGTTTCTGTAGCCTAGCAGAAACATCCTCTGAGTAATAGTTCCATCCTCTTCAGGGTAATAGTTTTTTAATTTCTGTCTAGGACCGTGTGTTTCCTCGCATGTGTCCATAACAGGTTTAAGTGTTTTCAAAGGTCTTGACTTTACATCAGAGAGATGATATGAATTAGGTATAAGCCTATCAGTGTTGCATTTATATGGCTTCAATAATCTTTTCAAGAATTGGCATACAATAACATTTTAACTGGAAATGGTAGAATATCAGTTGGGAAGGATGTAGCCCTGAAAACTACTAGCATCATCCTGTGTCTATATTAAACACATATCTGAGAACACAATCTCCACAGAAGTTGCAAAACTAAACATGAAAGACAAAAGCAGATTTTTATGAGATAGTTTAAAACCCAATGTCAAGCTGTGACTCAATCCATTTTTACCCTGTGCTATTCAGTTATATGACCCAGTAAATACCCTTCCTTTTCCTGAGTCAGTTTTGATTATGTTTTCTGTCATTTTCAAGTGAAACAGCTCGAATACAAAAAGTAAAAATAATTTTTAAATTTTATTTTTGAAAATGTAATTTTTGAATATTTCTCTGTGTTTTCAGGCATTCCATGAGAACTTTCTACCTTTATACACTTGCCTCTCACACAGCTCTCTGAGATATTCCATTCCCAGGTTAAAGATGAGGGAGTTGAGAGGCAATTGCTCAAGGTCACACAACTAGTAAGGGGAAGAGCCAGTATTCAGTTACAGCCTACCAATAGAAACTGTACTTTTTGTCATGTAATAAGGGTTCCAATTTTTTTATAATGGAAAAATTATTCATGACACATAATCAAGGGGCAAGAATACTGTGTGTATAATTGAAATTGTTGGACAGAGAAGCTTTAATTTAATGTCAACTCAGCCCTGGATTAAGCCTCTTTCAAGGGAATCTGGGGAAACCAGGAAAAGAGAGATTCAGTGAAGAAAGGAAAATTGACCTTAGATCAAAGATCAGAGATTAGGCTATTATTGTTCAGTCACTAAATCATGTCCAACTCTTTGTAACTCCATGGACTACAGCATGTCAGTCTTCCCTGTCCCTCACCATCTCCCAGAGTTTGCTCAAATGCAGGTCCATTGAATTGATGATGGTATCAAAGCATCTGGTCCACTGCCATCCCCTTCTCCTCTTGTCCTCAAATTTTCCCAGAAACAGGGTCTTTCCAATGAGTCGGCTCCTAGCATCAGATGGCCAAAGTATTGGAGCTTCAGCTTTAGCATCAGTTCTTCCAGTGAATATTCAGAGTTTATTTCTTTTAGGATTGACTGGTTTGAACTCTTTGTGGTCCAAGGGACTCACAAGAATCTTCTCCAGCACAGCAATTCAAAAGCATCAATTTGTTGATACTCAGCCTTCTGTATGGTTCAACTTTCACATATGTACATGATCACTGGACATTTGTCAGCAAATTGATATCTCTACCTTTACATATGCTGTCTAGGTTTTACATAGCTTTCCTTCCAAGGAGGAAGTGTCTTAATTTCATGACTGTAGGAACTGTCTGCAGAGATTGTGTGGCCCAAGAAAATAAAATTTATCACTGTTTCCACTTTCCCCCTTGTATTTGCCATGAAATAATGAGGACCAGATGCCAGGATCTTAGTTTTTTAAATGTTGAGTTTCAAGCCAACTTTTTCACTCTCCCCTTTCACCCTCATCAAGAGTCTTTTTAGTTCCTCTTCATTTTTCTGCCATTAGAGAAGTATCAACTGGATACCTGAGGTCTTGATTCCAGCTTGTGATTCATCCAGCTTTGTGGATACTAAAGCTAAGTTTAATTGCAGTGTGGCAAAAAGAGAGAGAATTTTTCTTCTGATTATGCTCAGGAACTCCACTAAAACATAGTTTGCCTCTGAATATAATAGGACAATTTAGAAGTTAGTAGTTTGAGTGTTCGGAGAAGGCAATGGCACCCCACTCCAGTACTCCTGCCTGGAAAATCCCATGGATGGAGGAGCCTGGATGGCTGCAGTCCATGGGGTCGCTGAGGGTCGGACACGACTGAGTGACTTCACTTTCACTTTTCACTTTCATGCATTGGAGAAGGAAATGGCAACCCACTCCAGTGTTCTTGCCTGGAGAATCCCAGGGATGGGGGAGCCTGGTGGGCTGCCGTCTATGGGGTCACACAGAGTAGGACACGACTGAAGTGACTTAGCAGCAGCAGCAGTTTGAGTGTTGGGCTTCACAGGTGGCTCAATGGTAAAGAATCCACTTGCCAATGCAGAAGATTCAGGAGACATGGGTTTGATTCCTGGGTCAGGAAGATCCCCTGGAGAAGGAAATGGTAACCCAGTCCAGTAATCTTGCCTGGAAATTTCCATAGATAGAAGAGCCCAGTGGGCTACATTCCATGGGATCTTAAAGAGTTGAATTCAACTGAGCATGCACACAGAGCACAGTTTGAGTGTTTACTGCCATAGCATCAAACCAAACACTATGACTGTCAGTAAATCTCTGTTCAGACAGGCTGACTCAGGAGATTTGGTAGAAAACCCAAAAAAGGGAATAGAAGGGGAACTGTATACTATGAGGCCTTCACACTTCTATCTGGTAGAAAATTAGAAATCTAAAACAGAATGGAAGAACTGGTGCTGAAGCTGAAGTTCCAATACTTTGGCCCACCTGATTCAAAGAACTGACTCATTGGAAAAGACCTGATTCTGAGAAAGATTCAAGGCAGGAGGAGAAGGGGATGGCAGAGACTGAGATGGTTGGATGATGTCACTGACTCAATGGACATGAGTTTGAGCAAGCTCCTGGAGCTGGTGATGGACAGGGAGGCCTGGACATGCTGCAGTCCACGGGGTCACAAAGCACTGTACATGACTGAAGGACTGAACTGAACTGACTGGAGAGAGAATGGATTATAATCAAGAGGCAATAATTCCTATAATTCTGATTCCTTAGACATTTTAAAAACTACCTTGAACTTCACATTGCTGCATTAGGCTAGTTTCAGAGAAGTTTGGGGACTTATTTTATGCAGGGCACACAATATGCAATCATGGCTCAGTTCTCCCAATAGTTATAAATGTTCAGCATAGTCCGATAGGGTTCACTTCTTTCTTCCCAGGTGGTTACATATCATCACTCAAAAGAATCACTTAAGATAACATTGATATATGAATTATTTTCCCTGACCAAAAGGAAACTCTTTCCAGTCAATTGATACTCATTCTTGAGTGTTGAATGTCTCACAGTTAAATTATTAGAAAATGACATTGAAAGTAGGAAAGGATTTTTTTTTTTTCTTTTACTCATCTTCTGGGTGATTTTAGTATACAGATGAATGTATTTTCAGCAACTAGAAAAACTTGAAATAAATACTTAACAGGGGTTTTCATTAAAAATTCAGAATAATTTTCAATGTCAAATTCTAATTCCAATTGTCATTGTTATTCCATTTTAAATAACAATGGTAATTATAATCCCTTTCCTTCCTGGAGCACAAAACCAATGCTGCTTTGAAAGGAGAATTGTCCCCATTACATCTTGGCTGGATTGCTGAAGTTCATTCTAGTCTTTCTTGACTGTTTACTTAGGAAATAAATCTTGTCATTATATATACTGCAACTGTCACATTTAAGACAACTTCACAAAGACCTTATTGCTATTATAAACCTTTAATTTAAAAATCTATAATTAAAGAAGGCAAATATGTTATTTGAGGCCTGAAGTATTGGCGATTTGGAGACACTCCAACATTTAACTTGAACTTGCTCAAAGTAATAATTTCAGAGGTGAGATACGTAGGGTGATGACCCCATAGATCCAAAAGAAACAAAATTCCCCAAGAGATATTGCCCCATATTCAGGGCCTCATACTTTTGCTTCCATCTAATCACACTGGTAGGATTTTTATCTCTAAGAAGAAAGACTAGAACAATTAAGTAGAAATGGCTTAAGAGATAGGAGGCACTTGATCAGGCCAATGTTTTGAAGACCCTTGATTGCTGATCCTGATTCCCTTGGAATTCTTCATATTAACCTCCCTATAAATTTATCATAAAAACTAGTCAAGAGAAGTTTTCAAGGGAATCAAACTATAAATTCTTTCACTTTTTCTAGACTTCTGTCTTTAAAAATAAATATTAAAAATGGCTACCATTTTATTCAGTGTCTATTTAGCACTAGAACTCTGCTAAGTACTTTATTCATCATATACCTGGCAAGAGTCTCTTCGAATATAAAAATAAGTACTTTATATTAATACAAGTGAATAAAGTATGAGAGCTTGTTATTATTTTGAATCTGAAATTGAGATCAACTTTGGATAATGGTGTTACAGTCTTTGAAACTGCACCATGACCATTGATGTTCTCAAATATACAGGTAGAGATTTTTGGAATTTCTAGTTACTAAAATCTGAAGCAGACTTAAATGTTCCAGAACGGCAATGTTCCATGGTTGTCAAAACCATGCTTACTCCCTCCAAGTGATCTAATTTCTCCTTCTCCAAGCTTCAACTTCTATCTCTTCAAATGCAACTCCCAAATTTATCACTGCAACTCTATTATTTTCTTGTCTTCCAGAAAGATGTTGCCAATTTTATTTTTATTTTTTAAATTTTTAAATAATTTTAAACTTACTGAAGAGTTTCAAAGATAGTACAGAGAGGCCCCAGGTACCCTTTACCCTGTTCCCCCTAATGTTAGCATCTTCTAAAACAATACTTCAATGATCACAACTGAGAAATTAACATTCATACAATGTTATTCACCAGTCTTCTACTGATGTCTTTTCTCCCTATAAGAATCTAATCTAGGATCTGACATTGTTTTTAGACATTCTGTCTTATTCTCTTCTCGTGGATGATGGTTTCTCAATTTTTATCTGTTATCATGACCTTCTTACTTTTGTTCAGATACTCAGTAGAGTACTACTCAGTTTTTTGTTCTGGTGTTTTCTTGTGGTGAGACTGAGTTTAAGGATATTTATAAAGGATTAAACAGAAAGGAAGAGGTTTTCTCATTTCAACTTATTTGTGTCTTATTATTCATGAGATTAAACTTGGTCACTTGCTGAAGGGGGTGTTTTTTGGTTTCTCCACTGTAAGGTTACTATTTCCTCTCTTCCCATGACTTGTTCTTTGGACTCCCTAAATCCAGTCTTCACTCAAATAAAAGAGAATGAAGCTTCATTTCCTGAAGAGAGAAGTCTGAAAAAAATTTTTGAATACAGTCAATCTTTGAACAACCTTAAATGTGTTAAGGGTGACTGCACACCTGCATAGTCAAAAATCTGTATACTGTTAACTCTGCCTCAGAAAAGATTTACCCAATGAAAGGAAGCTGAAAAAATCTGGAGAGAATCAAGACTCAAGCCCTTGCTGTTGTTGTTATGGTTCAGTTACTAAGTCGTGTCTGACTATTTGTGACCCCCATGTACTGCAGCATGCCAGGCTTTCTTGTCCTTCACTATCTTCTGGAGTTTGCTCAAACTCATGTTCATTGAGTCAGTGATGCCATCAAATCATCTCATCCTCTGTCATCCCTTTCTGTCTTGCCCTCAGTCTTTCCCAGCATCAGGGTCTGTTCCAATGAGTCAGCTCTTCACATCAAGTGGGCAAAGTATTGGAGTTTCAGCATCACCATAAGTCCTTCCGATGAATATTCAATGTTGATTTCCTTTAGAAATGAATGGTTTGTAATCTCCTTGCTGTCCCAAGGGACTCTCAAGAGTCTTCTCCAGCACTAAAGTTTGAAAGCATCAATTCTTTGGTGCTCACCCTTCCTTATGGTCCAGTTCTCACATTCATACATGACTATTGAAAAACAACAACAACAACATAGCTTTGACTATACGGACTTTTGTCAGCAAAGATGTTTCTGCTTTTTAGAGCACTATCTAGGTTTGCCATAGCTATTCTTCCAAGGAACAAACATCTTTCAATTTCATGGCTGCAGTCATCACCCACATTGATTTTGGAGCCCAAGAAAAGGAAATCTGACACTGTTTACATTTTTTTCCCCATCTATTTGCCATGATATTGAATGGTTTGCCTTGGAAACGGACAGAGATCATTCTGTCGTTTTTGAGATTGTATCCAAGTACTGCATTTCGGACTCTTTTGTTGGCCATGATGGCTACTTCAGTTCTTCTAAGGGATTCCTGCCCACAGTAGTAGATATAATGGTCATTTGAGTTAAATTCACCCATTCCAGTCCATTTTAGTTTGCTGATTCCTAGAATGCCGACATTCACTCTTGCCATTTCCTGTTTGACCACTTCCAATTTGCCTTGATTCATGGACCTAACATTCCAGGTTCCTATGCAATATTGCTCTTTACAGCGTCGGACCTTGCTTCTATCACCAGTCACATCCACAACTGGGTTTTGTTTTTGCTTTGGTTCCATCCCTTCATTCTTTCTGGAGTTATTTCTCCACTGATCTCCAGTAGCATATTGGGCACCTACTGACCTGGGAAGTTCCTCTTTCAGTATTCTCTCACTTTGCCTTTTCACACTGTTCATGGGGTTCTCAAGGCAAGAATACTGAAGTGGTTTGCCATTCCCTTCTCCAGTGGACCACATTCTGTCAGACCACTCCACCATGATCCACCCATCTTGGGTGGCCCCACAGGGCATGGCTTAATTTCATTGAGTTAGACAAGGCTGTGGTCCTAGTGTGATTAAATTGACTAGTTTTCTGTGATTATGGTTTCAGTGTGTCTGCCCTCTGATGCCCTCTTGCAACACCTACCATCTTACTTGGGTTTCTCTTACCTTGGTCTTGGAGTATCTCTTCACGGCTGCTCCAGCAAAGCGCAGTCACTGCTCCTTACTTTGGACGAGGGGTATCTCCTCCCGACCTTGAACATGGAGTAGCTCCTCTAGGCCCTCCTGCACCCACGTAGTGACAGAATGATCTCTGTTCCTTTCCAAGGCAAAACATTCATATCACAGTAATCCAAGTCTATGCCCCAATCAGTAACACTGAAGAAGCTGAAGTTGAAAGGTTCTATGAAGACCTACAAGACCTTTTAGAATTAACACCCAAAAAAGATGTCCTTTTCATTATAGAGGACTGGAATGCAAAAGTAGGAAGTCAAGAAATACCTGGAGTAATGGGCAAATTTGGCCTTGCAATACAGAATGAAGCAGGTCAAAGGCTAATAGAATTCTGCCAAGATAACGCACTGGTCATAGAAAACATCCTCTTCCAACAACACAAGAGAAGACTCTACACATGGACATCACCAGATGGTCAACATCAAAATCAGATTGATTATATTCTTTGCAGCCAAAGATGGAGAAGCTCTATACAGTCAGCAAAAACAAGACTGGGAGCTGACTGTGGCTCAGATCATGAGCTCCTTACTGCCAAATTCAGACTTAAATTGAAGAAAGTAGGGAAAACCACTAGCCCATTCAGGTATGACCTAAATCAAATCCCTTATGATTATACAGTGGAAGTGAGAAATAGATTTAAGGGACTAGATCTGATAGAGTGCCTGATGAACTATGGACTGAGGTTCATGTCACTGTACAGGAGACAGGGATCAAGACCATCCCCATGGAAAATGAGGAAATGCAAAAGAGCAAAATGGTTGTCTAGGGAAGCCTTACAAATAGCTGTGAAAAGAAGAGAAGCGAAAAGCAAAGGAGAAAAGGAAAGATATAAGCATCTGAATGCAGAGTTCCAAAGAATAGCAAGGAGAGACAAGAAACCCTTCCTGAGCAATCAATGCAAAAAATAGAGGAAAACAACAGAATGGGAAAGACTAGAGATCTCTTCAAGAAAATTAGAGATACCAAGGGAACATTTCATGCAAAAATGGGCTCAATAAAGGACAGAATGGTATGAACCTGACAGAAGCAGAAGATATTAAGAAGAGGTGGCAAGAATACACAGAAGAACTGTACAAAAAAGATCTTCACGACCAAGATAATCATTATGGTGTGATCACTCACCTAGAGCCAGACACCCTGGAATGGGAAGTCAAGTGGGCTTTAGAGCATCATTATGAATAAAACTAGTGGAGGTGATGGAATTCCAGTTGAGCTATTTCAAATCCTGAAAGATGATGCTGTGAAAGTGCTGCACTCAATACGCCAGCAAATTTGGAAAACTCAGCAGTGGCCACAGGACTGGAAAAGGCCAGTTTTCATTCCAATCCCAAAAGAAAGGTAATGCCAAAGAATGCTCAAACTACTGCACAATTGCACTCATCTCACACGCTAGTAAAGTAATGGTCAAAATTCTCCAAGCCAGGCTTCAGCAATACGTGAACCATGAACTTCCAGATGTTCAAGCTGGTTTTAGAAAAGGCAGAGGAACCAGAACTCAAATTGCCAACATCCACTGGATCATGGTAAAAGCAAGAGAATTCCAGAAAAACATCTATTTCTGCTTTATTGACTATGCCAAAGCCTTTGACTGTGTGGATCACAATAAACTGTGGAAAATTCTTCAAGAGATGGGAATACTAGACCACCTGACCTGCCTCTTGAGAAACCTATATGCAGGTCAGGAAGCAACAGTTAGAACTGGACATGGAACAACAGACTGGTTCCAAATAGGAAAAGGAGTATGTCAAGGCTATATATTGTCACCCTGCTTATTTAACTTCTATGCAGAGTACATCATGAGAAACACTGGGCTGGAAGAAGCACAAGCTAGAATCAAGATTGCCAGGAGAAATATCAATAACCTCAGCTATATAGATGACACCACCCTTATGGCAGAAAGTGAAGAGGAACTAAAAAGCCTCTTGATGAAAGTGAGAGAGGAGAGTGAAAATGCTGGCTTAAAGCTCAACATTCAGAAAACTAAGATCATGGCATCTGGTCCCATCACTTCATGGCAAATAGATGGGGAACCAGTGGACACAGTGGCTGACTTTATTTTTTTGGGCTCCAAAATCACTGCAGATGGTGACTTCAGCCATGAAATTAAAAGACGGTTACTCCTTGGAAGGAAAGTTATGACCAACCTAGATAGCATATTGAAAAGCAGAGACCTTACTTTGCCAACAAAGGTGTGTCTAGTCAAGGCTGTGGTTTTTCCAGTAGTCATCTGTGGATGTGAGAGTTGGACTGTGAAGAAAGCTGAGCGCCAAAGAATTGATGCTTTTGAACTGTGGTATTGGAGAAGACTCTTGAGAGTCCCTTAGACTGCAAGGAGATCCAACCAGTCTATCCTAAAGGAGATCAGTCCTGGGTGTTCATTGGATGAACTGATGTTGAAGCTAAAACTCCAGTAGTTTGGCCCCCTCGTGAGAAGAGTTGACTCATTGGAAAAGACTCTGATGCTGGGAGGGATTGGGGGCAGGAGGAAAAGGGGATTACAGAGGATGAGATAGCTGGATGGAATCACCAACTTGATGGACGTGAGTTTGAGTGAACTCCAGGAGATGGTGATGGACAGGGAGGCCTGGTGGGCTGCAATTTATGGGGTCACAAAGAGTCGGACACGACTGAGCGACTGAACAGAACTGAACTGAAACTTTGGTGGAGGTAATGAAGATAATGATGACCTCCCTTCAAAAGATCCCATGCATGTACTGCTACAGTCCATGCCCCCAAGCCTGCAGCAGGCCACCACTGACCCACAGCTTTACCGGAGACTCCCAGAAACCCACAGAAAGTCTCCTGTGGGGTCACTGTTCCTTTATCCTGGGTCCTGGTGCACAAGGTTCACTTGTGCCCTCCAAAAGTCCATTTCACAGTCCTATGTAAATTCTGGCTGCTCTATGGTTGGGTTAATGGTGACCTCCCCCAAGAGGACTTATGCCATAGTCACAGCCAGAGCCAGACCACTGCCAACCTGTACCTCCACAGGAGATACTCAAACACAGTTCTGTCTCAGTCTCTGTGCTTTCCCTGGGTCCTGGTGCACACAAGGTTTGTTTGAGCCCTCTGAGAGTCTCTAGTGGGAATGGGATTTGATTCTAAACATGAATTCACCCCTCCTACTATCTTGCTAAGGCTTCTCCTTTGCCCTTGAATGTGGGGTATCTCCTCACAGCGACATGGGGTATCTCCACATGGCTGGTCTAGCAAAGTGCAGCCGCTGCTCCTGACCTCAAATTGCCAACATATGCTGGATCATTAGAAAAGCAAGAGAGTTCCAGAAAAAACATCTATTTCTGCTTTATTGACTATGCCAAAGCCTTTGACTGTGGATCACAATAAACTGTGGAAAGTTCTGAAAGAGATGGGAACAGCAGACTGTTTGACCTGCCTCTTGAGAAATCTGTATGCAGGTCAGGAAACAACAGTTAGAACTGGACATGGAACTACAGGCTGGTTCCAAATAGGGAAAGGAGTACATCAAGGCTGTATATTGTCACTCTGCTTATTTATCTTATATGCAGAGTACATCATGAGAAACGCTGGGCTGGAAGAAGCACAAGCTGGAATCAAGACTGCCGGGAGAAATATCAATAACCTCAGATATGCAGATGACACCATCCTTGTGGCAGAAAGTGAAGAAGAACTAAAGAGCCTCTTGATGAAAGTGAAAGAGGAGAGTGAAAAAGTTGGCTTAAAGCTCAACATTCAGAAAACAAAGATCATGGCATCCGGTCCCATCACCTCATAATAGATGGAGAAACATGGCAGATAGATGGCAAAACAATGGAAACTGTGGCAGATTTTATTTTGGGGGGCTCCAAAATCACTGCAAATGGTGACTGCAGCCATGAAATAAAAAGACGCTTACTCCTTGGAAGAAACATTATGACTAACCTAGACAGCATATTAAAAAGCAGAGACATTACTTTGCCAACAAAAGTCTGTCTAGTCAAGGTTATGGTTTTTCCAATAGTCATGCATGGATCTGAGAGTTGGACTGTAAAGAAAGCTGAGCACCAATGAATTGATGCTTTTGAACTGTGGTGTTGAAGAAGACTCTTGAGAGTCCCTTGCACTGCAAAGAGATCCAACCAGTCCATCTTAAAGAAAATCAGTCCTGAATGTTCATTGGAAGGACTGATGTTGAAGCTGAATCTCCAATACTTTGGCCACCTGATGAGAAGAGCTGACTCATTTGAGAAGACCCTGATCCTGGAAAAGATTGAAGGCAGGAGAAGGGGATGACAGAGGATAAGATGGTTGTATAGTATCATGGACTCAAAATACATGAGTTTGAGTAAACTTTGGTAGTTGGTGATGGACAGGGAGGCCTGGCATGCTGCAGTCCATGGGGTCGCAAAGAGTCAGACACAACTGAGTGACTGAACTGAACTGAACTGAACTCTGCATATAAGTTAAATAAGCAAGGTGACAATATACCACCTTGACATACACCATTCCCAAATCTGAACCTGTACATTGTTCCATGTCTGGTTGTAACCCTCACTTCTTGACCTGCTTACAGATTTCTCAGGAGGCTGGTGAGGTTATTAGTTGCTTAAATTGCTTCAGTTTTTGTCCTTGGGAGTTTTTATGTTGGTTCCTGTATCCTTTGAACATGCATCTCTCCTTTGCTTTTTTTTTTTTTTTTTTACCACTTTACTTTTTAGCCCCACTAGACTCTCCAGGGCCTTCTGGCATTCTCATGCCCTTGTTCAAGACTGACACTTCTTTACGAAACCCAAAATCAGATCCTTTATGGAAAACCATGTTTTAGAGATCAAGAAGTATGCTTATTGTTAATGAATTTTCACTGATTTTAGCCCCTTGCAGTAAACTTGGTAGGGAATGTGTGTGTTTATAGACATATATATCTGTAACTACTTTATTTATTCCTTATCTATCAATTTAATCTATCAATCTATCAATCAAAATAAATACGTATTCATTCTGCTAGTTCTCATTCTGAAGTATTACCTAGAGGTTCATATCCCTCTTTCCTGCTTTGTTCATTTTTAACTTCTTTCTTTTGCAAAAAGAAATGCTTACTATCTCTAATATATTTGTATACAACTTTGTATACATACAAAGTAGTCACAATCATTTACCTGGACTCCTGTGTAAAACAAATCTACCAATCAGTGTAAATTGTACAGTTATTGTTGTTTTGTTATAGTTGTCTTTAGTCTAACAGTGTTTGGTAAAAGTACTATTTTACAAAATTATTTAGGTTAGTTCCTTCCTTCCCCATCCTCTTCAGTGGGCCTCTGTCCTATAACTGTAATATGGTTAGATTCCTCCTACCATCCTAGTTTTTTTCCTTTCCATTTTTTGTTTCTAAATTTATGTTCAGCAGGTTTACATAAAATTTATAAATTTTAAGTACATTCCAATGACTCTTTACAATGTACACATGAGTATTATTTCCATGCTGTTCAAGATATAAAATATCATTGGCACACACAGCTCCCATTTGGACCCTCCCAGGCATTACTTCACAAAGATATATTTTTTTAATGTTCATAACAATGTATTCGCTTATTTATTTTTGATCATACTGTAAATAAGTTACTTTTGTTTTACTCAATATTATGTTTGTGTGATTCATCCATGTTGTAATGTGTAGGAGTGCCTTGTCCTTTTGAATTGTCCTATAGAATTTAATAAACTTTACTGAAGGACAGTTTACAAACAAAATATACCTATTTCTAAACATACAGTTTGAGTTTTGATACACATATGCTCTCTTCAATATACAGAACACTTCCATAAACACCAAGATGTTCTTTTACACTACTTTACAGTCTAGACCATCTTCCCCCTCCACTCCATGCCTCATTGACCTTATTTCTTACCAACTTGGTCATTTTGAAACATTAATCTCTCGGTGTTCCTCCCTGGCTTTCAAATCTATCAATCCTTCTCCCTTACTTTCAGGATAAAATGACATTTTATGTTCTTCATGGGCTGACCTCTGTTTATTGTCACTTATAGCTCTCCTATTCATTCTACCTATTCATTCTACTTGGAAAAGGCAATGGCACCCCACTCCAGTACCCTTGCCTGGAAAATCCCATGGACAGAGGAGCCTGGTAGGCTGCAGTCCATGGGAGCCCGAAGAGTCGGACACCACTGAGTGACTTCACTTTCATTTTTCACTTTCATGCATTGGAGAAGGAAATGGCAACCCACTCCAGTGTTCTTGCCTGGAGAATCCCAGGGTCAGCGGAGCCTGGTGGGCCACAGTCTATGGGGTCGCACAGAGTCGGACACAACTGAAGTGACTTATTAGCAGTAGCAGCATTCATTCTACTGCCCCTCTAAACAGGACCATGTACAATTGCATGAATTCCTGAGATTTTCCTTCATGTGTTCACACAAGTATGACTTTCTCTGAGTTAAGAGCAACCTTGCATTCCCCTTACACTCCTGGTCAGCCAGTTGGGTACTTTTGATTTACCCCTTAGAACTAAACTCTGTTAGCTTTTCCTCCACTTGTGTGAGGTATGAGATGCTGGCTCTCAGATGTGCATCCATAACATCTTCAGCTCATCTCTGTCATAATGTTTATCATATGATATTTTTGTCAATTTAAATTCTATTTTCTAAATTATTATTCTGTAAAATTTACTTTGCAGGATGTTTTTCTGTGAATATTTATACATGTATGCTGCTAAGTCGCTTCAGTCATGTCTGACTCTGTGCAACCCCATAGACGGCAGCCCACCAGGCTCCCCTGTCCCTGGGATTCTCCAGGGAAGAACACTGGAGTGGGTTGCCATTTCCTTCTCCAATGCATGAAAGTGAAAAGTGAAAGTGAAGTTGCTGAGTCTTGTCTGACTCTTAGCGACCCCATAGACTGCGGCCCACCAGGCTCCTCCGTCCATGGGATTTTCCCAGGCAAGAGTGCTGGAGTGGGGTGCCATTGCCTTCTCCATTATACATGTATAGATTAATGTAATTACGGGCATAATTAAGATGCAAAACTGTTTAATCCCATCAAAATTCTCCCTCACACTATGACTTTATAGTCACCCTCTCTCTTTCCCTAACCTCTGGCTATGCTTGATTTCACCTCCAATAGTATTGCTTGTCTTTTTGAGAATGTTACATAAATGGGTCATAGAGTATGTGTCACCTTTTAATATTGGCTTTGAAATTAATTGAAGTTAGTTTATATATTCATTAAATCACTACATAATTCTTATAATATTTAAAAATATTTTATAGAAATCCTTTTAAATCATTTAAAAGAAGAAAATAAAAAAGATATATCTATATTTCCTTTATAATTTGCTAAACATTAATATTATTAATATCATGTTTTAATATTTTATATTAATTTAGTATATTTCTATTACTTTTCTTTTAATCAGGACCCTATTATATGTGCACAGCCAGTATGTGTTACCCCTTTTCACAGATAGTGAAATTGAGCTCCCCCAAATTAAGCTATGGTCCTCAGTTCACAGTGTGTTACTATGGATTTAGAATCTGAAAGAGAATTGGATTCCTAAATCGATTTTCTTCCTACCAGACCAGGTATAATTTTCTCCTAGTGGACACTAGAGGTACTTTATAAGCCTAAATCAAAGACTCTTTTTTTTTAAATTGAATTTCAAGGCAATTGGCAGTGAAAGTTCAGAAAAAAAGAAGCAATAATGTTTCATATAGTTGAAAATATGATGCTTTCTTCCTTATTTGACTCTTTTGCTCCTTGATCTTTTCTTTGAACAGGATCAATTAAAATCTTTACACCCTATTAAGGCACTCAACATCCTCCTATAATCCATAACTATTGACTCTGAGACAATTATTGACTCATGCTCACAGAATTGGCAAAAATACAAGAATAAAGTCTACTAATATTTAATAAAACCCTCACTCTAAATCAGACAATGTGCTCATGTCTTAGGTTATTTATTGCATTTTATCCACTTGGAAATCATGTGTCAGACTAGATTTCAACACTAGTCTGTATGTAATGATAGACTGGGCTGTTTAAAGGAAACAGTCTGCACTTCACTAGAATAATAGAAACATAGAAACAAAAAAATACACCTTATAGATGTTTAAGTCATAATTGTTTCATTAATAATTATTATTACAAATTGATTATAAATAACCAAGTTATTATCAGATTAAAGTGAAAATGAAAGTCTCCCAGTCATGTCGGACCCTTTGCAAGTCCATGGACTATATAGTCCATGAAATTCTCCAGGCCAGGATATTGGAGTGGGTAGCCTTTCCCTTCTCCAGAGGATCTTCTCAACCCAGGGATTAAACCCAGGTCTCTTGCATTAGTAGATTAAATAAAAATGTAAATCTAATATTCTATAAACTCTTTCTAGGCATTTTCATCTACTCTTAGAATTTCCCAAGCCAGACAGGGAAACAACCACTCTCCCCTTCCCAGCCCCTCCCTCTCCAATACAGTAGGTCACTGTATCTCGTTATTCCTCCTTCTTTCAAGCCAGTTGAATCTGTCCTCTTTACTCAACTTCGTTGCTCTTTCCTTGGTTCAACTTCTTATAATTTTGTACTGGATAACTGAAATTATCTTCTAACTGCTTCTCATGCCTCAAAGCTTGCTGTTTTTTCAATCTATTGTCCAATATCATCACCATGGTTATTTCTCTTAAATTTTTACCTGATTCTGTCACTGCCCTCAATTAAAATTGTTACTGAATATTAGGAAAGAAATCTAAACTATTAGCGGGACACATGAGTTCTCTGAATATGTTCCCCTTGAACATCATCCCTTGAACTCCATCATGTACTTGCCCATCATGCCATAGGCATTTTGAAACACACCAATTTTTTTACACAAACGATAGACTCAAAATTCAGTGTATTTAGCAACAGTTGATGCATTGTCAAAATCTGCTTTGAAACCTATCAAGTATGATTTTCATATTTTATATATAATATATTTTTTCTCCACAAATTCAATGCAGCCAAATTTTTCTCAATAATTGAAAGAAATCTTTGTCTGGTGCTGCACATTTTAATACATATATGATATGTTCTTTTTATATGACTCCCATGTGCTGTTTTTCTCCAAATGCACAAACATTCTCTTTTTGTTTTTCTGACAAATGTTTACTTCACTTTCAAGTTGCAGCCTTGCAGTTGTCTCATCCAGACTTCCTCAACCATCTTTTCTATGCAATGTGAGTTCATCTATCTTCTTTTGCACTACCATAGCATTCAGATAATCATCATACATCTTATTATTTGCTTAATTGTGACACTTTTCTTCTGTAACATTATATTTGTTCTTACTTTTACAGGATATAAACTACACCATTGTCAAAGGTCTTATTTTATGCCTCATAATTTGTACTTAGGATGTTGCCTGATCACAATAGGTAATCAACAAATGTTTATTTCATAAATGATTAAATAGTAAATATTATTATGTATAAATTTTGCTATGAAGCACAAAATCAAATGTTTAGATGAGAATCTCAATGGGCATATTTGTAATGTCTAATTTGTAGGAAGAAATTAGATTAGAAATTTTCTAACTTTGCTAGAAAACAGTTACTATGAGGTAGAAGCTCCTTGGAGTTATTTATATTTGAAACCTAAGTTTGAAGAAGAGAAACTCTTCTCTTTGAGTGTACAGATGTCTCTTTTTTCAGGAGACAACAAATAGGAAACCTTCTGTAACATTTCTCAAGATCAGTCATTAGATCCCTTTAGCTAATTTAGTTCGGCCAGAATACAGTAGAAAATTTGAGGTGTAAATATTGCTCTCAATATTGAGTGTAAATAATGCCTTGTCTAGTCTTCCAGTCCATAACCTTCACAGATAAACACCTGTATAGATCCATGTTCTGCTCCCATGTTTCCTTTTGCAAAACTTTCATACCTGAATTGGGAGAATTTGATGTCAATTTTGTCTTGCTGTAGCTATCTTTCAGTCTAGTACTTTTGTGTCTACTGTGACTATAATTCTTTCCTTCTATTCAATGCTCTTTAAAAAAAAAATTTTTATATCCTTTTCTGTTTTTGTTTCTATCACCTAAAATCCCAATAATTCAATATTCAGTTTAGTGATCCTTCAGTGATAAAATTAACAAAATGTATGACGATGTCAACTCAATATTAAAAAGTGCCTGTAACTTTACATCTAATGT